>NW_026843709.1:15057878-15360909 GCF_030254825.1 Meriones unguiculatus
GAGTGGAGGTTCTAGGTTATATCCATACATGGTCCAGTATATACAAAGCACTAAAGAAGCTGAAAAGCAGCAAACCAAGTAATCCAATTAAAAATGGGGAACAGAGCTAAACAGAGAATTCTAGACAGAGGAATATCGAATGGCAGAAAAACACTTAAAGAAATGCTCGTCCTCATTAGCCATCAGGGAAATGCAAATCAAAATGACCCTGAGATATCACCTTATACCCATCAGAATGGCCAAGATGAAAAACTCAAATGACAACTCATGCTGGAGAGGTTGTGGCGAAAAGGGGAACACTCCTCCACTGCTGGTGGGACTATAAATTGGTACAACCACTCTGGAAAGCTATCTGTCACTTTCTAAGACAATTAGCAATAGTGCTTCCTCAATACCCAGCTATACCACTGCTAGGTATATACCCAAAGTTTGTTCAAGTACACAAAAAGGACACTTGCTCAACCATGTTTATAGCAGCTTTATTTGTAATAGCCAGAATCTGGAAACAACCCAGATGTCCATCAACAGAGGAATGGGTACGGCAATTGTGGTATTTTTACACAATGGAATACTACTCAGCAATGAAAAAGGAGGAAATCATGAAATTTGCAGGCAAATGGTGGGATCTAGAAAAGATCATTCTGAGTGAAATATCCCAGAAGGAGAAAGACAAACATGGGATATACTCACTTATATAGACCTATAAGATATGATAAACATAATGAAATCTATACACCTAAAAAAGATAATCAATTGAGCAGACATGGGGTAAGATGATCAATCTTCGTTTAGAAAGACAGATGGGATGTGCATTGAACAAATGACAGGAGTCTACTGAGCACATCTGAAAGACTCTAACTAGCAGTGTTTTCAAAGAAAAGACTCATGACCAAACCTTTGGCAGAGTACAGGGAATCATAAGAAAGAAGGAGAGTTAGTCTGATGGGGAAAGGATAGGAGCTCCACAAGGACCAAATATATCTGGGCACAGGGTCTTTTCTGAGACTGACATTCAACCAAGGAAAATATTTTCAAAAAAATTATAGAAGAAAACTTTCCCAACTTAAAGAAGGAGATGGCCATAAACATATAAGAGGCCTAAAGAACACCAAGTTGACTAGACCAGAAAAGAAACTCTTCATGTCACATCATAGTCAAAACACTGAACCTACAAAACAAAGAAAAAGTTCTAAAAGCAGCAAGGAAAAAAGGCCAAGTAACATATGAAGGTAGACCTATCCAGAATCACACCAGACTTCTCAAAAGATACTATGAAAGCCAGAAGGGACTGGGACTGGATAAAAATCATACAGTCCTTAAGGGACCATAGATTCCAACCCAGACTACTATAACCAGCAAAACTTTCAATCAATATAGATGGAGAATTCAAAATATTCCAAGACAAAACCAAATTTAAACAATGTCTACATAGTAATCTAGCTTTACAGAAGTTACTAGAAGGGAAACTCCAAACCAAAGGAAACAACTACATCTAAGGAAACAGAGGAAATAGATAACTACACAAAAACAAACAAACAAACAAACAAACAAACAAAAAACAAAAGAATACAAGCAATGAAACTCAGTGACACCACCAACACCACATCTAAATTAAGTAACAATTGTTGGTCACTAGTCTCTATCAAAATCAACGGACTCAACTCCCCAATAAAAAGACACAGACTAACAGAATGGTTGCGGAAAAAGAATCCAACATTCAGTTGCATCCAAGAAACACACCTATGCAACAAAGATAAACACTACCTCAGTGTAAAGGGCTGAAAAAATGTTTTTCAAGCAAATGGTTCCAGAAAACAAGCTGGACTAGCCATCCTAATATCTAATAAAATAGACTTTCAACCCAAGTTGATCAAAAAAGATAAGGAGGGCCACTATTCTCATCAAAGGAAAAATCCACCAAGAGGACATAACAATTTTGAATATCTATGCCCCAAATACAAGAGCACATACATTCATAAATGAAACAATATTAAAGCTTAAATCACACATTGATCCTAATACCTTAATAATGGGAGACTTCAACACTCCACTCTCACCAAGGGATAGCTCAACTAGATAGAAAACATATAGGGAAATAAAAACACTTACAGAGACCCCAAATCAAATGGACCTAATAGATGTCTACAGATCGTTTCATCCAAACACAAAAGATTTTACCTTCGTTTCAGCACCGCATGGAACCTTCTCCAAAATACACCATATAGTTGGTCATAAAGGAAGCCTCAACAGATACAAAAAGATTGAAACAGTCCCTTGTATTCTATCTGACCACCATGGACTAAAGCTGGACCTCAACAACAACAGAAATAACAAAAAGCCCACACGCACATGGAAACTGAACAACTTGTTACTCAATGACAGCTGGGTTAAGGAAGAAATAAAGAAAGACAGTAAAGACTTTCTAGAATTCAATTAAAATGAAGGCACAACACACCCAAATTTATGGGACACAGTGAAAGCAGTGCTCAGGGGAAAATTTATAGCACTAAATGCCTGCAAGAAGAAATTCGTAACATCATATACAAAAAACTTAATGGCCCAACAGAAAACTCTAGAAAAAAAAAAAAAAAGCAGATACACCCAAGAGGAGCAGACAGCTAGAAATAATCAAACTCAGGGTTGAGATCAATCAATTAGAAACAAATAAAACTATTCAAAGAATCAATGAAACCAAAAACTGGTTCTTTGAGAAAATCAACAAGATAGACAAACCCTTAGCCAAACTAACTAAAAAGCAGAGAGAATCTATCCAAATCAACAAAATCAGAGATGAAAAGGGTGACATAACTATAGACACTGAGTAAATTCAAACAATCATTAGCTCATACTACAAAAGCCTATATGCAACAAAATTTGTAAACCTAAATTAAATGCACAATTTTCTTGATAGATTCCATCTTCCAACATTAAAGCAAGACCAGTTAGAAAGACTGAATAGCCCTATATCCTCCAAGGAAATTGAAGCATTTATTCACAGACTCCCCTCCAAAAAAAGCCCTGAGCCAGATGGTTCAGCACGGAATTCTACCTGACCTTCAAAGAAGTGCTAACACCAATTCTCCTCAAACTATTCCACAAAATAGAAACAGAGGTACATTACTGAACTCATTCTATGAATCAACAGTCACCCTGATACCTAAACCACACAAAGACCCAACAAAAAAAGAGAACTTCAGACCTATCTCTCTTATGAACATTGATGTAAAAATACTCAATAAAATACTTGCAAAACGAATCCAAGAACACATCAACCATAACATCCACCATGACCAATTAGGCTTTATCCCAGGAATGCAAGGATGGTTCAACATATGGAAATCCATCAATGTAATCCACCACATAAAGAAACTGAAGGAGAAAAACCACATGATCATCTCCTTAGATGCTGAAAAAGCATTTGACAAAATCCAACACCCATTCATGTTTAAAGTCTTGGAGAGATCAGGGATGCAGGCACATATCTAAACTAGTAAAGGCAATATACAGGAAGCCTATAGGCAACATCAAACTCAATGGAGAGAAACTTAAATCAATCCCACTGAAATCAGGGACAAGACAGGGCTGCCCATTGTCTCCATATCTCTTCAACATATTACTTGAAGTCCTAGCCAGAGCAAAAAGACAACTAGAGGAGATCAAGGGGATAGAAATCAGAAAGGAAGAGGTCAAAGTGTCAATATTCGAAGATGATATGATAGAATATATGAGCGATCCCAAAAATTCAACCAGAGAACTTCTTCAGCTGATAAACACCGTCAGCAAACTGGCAGGATACAAAATCAACTCAAAAAAAAAAAAATCAGAAGCCCTCCTGTATACCAAAAACAAAAGGGCCGAGAAAGAAATTAGGAAAACAACACCCTTCATCATAGCCACTAATAACATAAAGTACCTTGAGGTGACACTAACCAAGCAAGTGAAAGACCTGTTTTAGAAAAACTTCAAGTCTCTAAAGAAAGAAATAGAAGAAGATCTCAGAAGATGGGAAGATCTCTCTTGCTCATGGATTGGTAGGATTAGCATTGTGAAAATGGCCATTCTGGCAAAAGCAATCTACAGATTCAATGCAATTCCCATTAAAATTCCAACTCAATTCTTTACAGACTTTGAAAAAAAGATTCTTAACTTCATATGGAGAAATAAAAAACCCAGAATCTCCAAAACAATTCTGTACAACAACAGAACATCTGGAGGCATCTCCATCCCTGATCTCACATTTTACTACAGAGTAACAGTAAAAAAAAAAAAAAAAAAAAAAAAAAAAAACTGCATGGTATTGGCATAGAAACAGAAAGGAGGATCAATGGAACCAAACAGAAGACCCAGAAATAAACCCACACACCTATGAATACTCAATTTTTGACAAAGAAGCCAAAACCATTCAATTTAAAAAAGACAGCATCTTCAACAAATGGTGCTGGTCCAACTGGATGTCCACATGCAGAAAAATGAAAATAGATCTATATTTATCACCCTGCACAAAGCTAAAGTCCAAGTGGATCAAAGACCTCAGCATAAAACCAGATACTCTAAATCTGTTAGAAGAAAAAGTGGGGAACAGCCTAGACCTCATTGGTACAGGAGACAATTTCCTGAACAGAACACCAATAGCACAGGCTCTAAGAGCAACAATCAATAAATGGGACCTCATGAAACTGAAAAGCTTCAGTAAAGCAAAGGACACCGTCATCAAAACAAAACGACTGCTTACAGATTGGGAAAGAATCTTCACTAACCCTTTATTGGAAAGAGGACTAATATCCAGTATATACAAAGAACTAAAGAAGCTGAAAAGCAACAAACCAAGTAATCCACTTAAAAAATATAGAACAGAGCTAAACAGAGAATTCTTGACAGAGGAATAGCAAATGGCAGAGAAATACTTAAAGAAATGCTCAATCTCATTAGCCATCAGGGAAATGCAAATCAAAACGACCCTGAGATATCACCTTGCACCCATCAGAATGGCCAAGATGAAAAACTCAAGTGACAACACATGCTGGAGAGGTTGTAGAGAAAGGGGAACACTCCTCCACTGCTGGTGGGAATGTAAACTGGTACAGCCACTCTGGAAATCTATCTGGAACTTTCTAAGGCAATTAGGAATATTGCTTCCTCAATACCCAGCTATACCACTGCTAGGTATATACCCAAAGTTTGCTCAAGTACACAAAAGGGATACTTGCTCAACCATGTTTATAGCAGCTTTACTTGTAATAGCCAGAACCTGGAAACAACCCAGATGTCTAGCAATGGACGAATGGGTACAGCAGTTGGGGTATTTTTACACAATGGAATACTACTCAGCAATCAAAAAGGAGGAAATCATGATTTTTGCAGGCAAATGGTGGGATCTAGAAAAGTGAAATATCCAAGAAGGAGAAAGACAAACATGGTATATACTCACTTATATAGACCTACAAGAAATGATAAACATAATGAAATCTATACACATAAAAAAAGATAATCAAGAGAGCAGATATGGGGTAAGATGATAAATCCTTGTTTAGAAAGACAGATTGGATGTGCATTGAGTCTACTGAGAGCATCTGAAAGACTCAGAGTCTTAGCAGTGTTTTCAAAGCAAAGACTCATGACCAAACCTTTGGCAGAGTACAGGGAATCATAAGAAAGAAGGGGAGTTAGTCTGATGGGGAAAGGATAGGAGCTCCACAAGGACCAAATATATCTGGGCACAGGGACTTTTCTGAGACTGACATTCAACCAAGGACCATGTATGGATATAACCTAGAACCTCCACTCAGATGTAGTCTGTGGTAGCTCAGCAACCAATTGGTTTCCCAAAGTGAGGGGAACAAGGACTATTTCTAACAGGAACTCAATGACTGGCTCTTTGGCCTCCCCACCCCCCAAGGGAGGAGCAGTCCTGCTAGGCCACAGAGGAGGGCTTTGCAGCCAGTCCTGAAGACACTTGATAAAACAGGATCAGATGAATGGGGAGGAGGTCCCCCCTATCAGTAGACTTGCAAATGGGCACGGTGGAGGTGAGGGAGGGAGGGAGGGACTGCGAGGGAATGAGGGAGCTGGACACGGCTGGGATACAGAGTTCATAAAATGTAACTGATAGGAAAAAATAAAATTTAAAAAATAAATAAACAGATATTAATAAAAAAATCAGTAAATGTGACCTCATAAAACTGAAAAGCTTCTGTAAAGCAAAGGACACTGTCATCAAAACAAAAACAGTGCCAACAGATTGGGAATCTTCACCAAGCCTTTATGTGACATAAGGTTAATATCCAGTATATATAAAGAACTAAAGAAGGTGAAAAACAACAAATCAAGTAATCCAATTAAACAATGGGGAACAGATCTAAACAGAATTCTTTATTGAGGAATATTAAATGCCAGATGAACACTGAAAGGAATACTCATCATCATTAGCCATCAGAGAATTGCAAATCAAAATGATTCTGAGATTTCACCTTATACCCATCAGAATGACCAATATCAAAAACTCAAGTGAGAACAAATGCTGGAGAGGTTGTGAAGAGGGGGAACCATTCTCCACTGCTGTTGGGAATGTAATCTTGTACCACTGCTGGTGGGAATGTAACCTTGTACAATCACTCTGGAAATCAATCTGGTACTTTATCAGACAACTATGAATAAAGCTTCCTCTAAATCCAGCTATTTCACTCATAGGCATATATCCAAAAGATTCTCAAGTACACAATAATGACATTTGCTCAAACATGTTTGTAGTAGCTTTATTTGTAAAAGCCAGAACCTGGAAACCACCCAGATGCCCCACAACTGAAGAATGGATATAGAAATTGTAGAACATCTACACAATGAAATATTATTCAGCAATAAAAAACAAGGAAGTTATGAAAGTTTCTAGTAAATGTTGGGAACTGGAAGTGAGCTATCCCAGAAAGAGACAGACACCCATCGTATATACTCATTCATATGGAGATATAATATAGGACAAACCTAGTAAAATCTGTACACCTAAAAATTAATCAAGAGGGACGACTCTGGCTAAAATGCTCAATTCCCATCCAGAAAGGGCAAGAGTATGGACATCAGAAGAAGAAGAAAACAGGGTACATGTTAGGATCTGCCACAGTAGACCTCTGAAAGTCTCACCACTGCAGACTATCAAAGTAGATGCTGAAATTTATGCAAACTCTTAGGCAGAGTGCATGGAATATAATGAAAGAATTTGGAAATAGTATGATCTGGAGAAGATAGGAACTCTACAGAAGAGCAACAGACCCAAAAAATGTGAAGACAGGGATCTTTCCTGAGACTCATACTCCATCCAAGTATCATGGATGGAGATAACTTATATCTTCTGCACAGATGTACCTCATGGCAGTTCACTGTCCAAGGTGGTTTCATAGTAATGGGAACAGGGACTGACTCTGACATGAAGTGTTTAGCCTACTCGATGAAATCCACACTGTGATGTGGGAGTAGCCTTATCAGGCCACAGAGGAAGACAATGCAGCCACTCCTGATGAGATCTTATAGAGTAGCATGGGAGTGAAGGAGTAGAAGACCTCCCCTATCAGTGGATATGAGGAAGGGCATGAGTAGACAAGAAGGAGGGATGGTAGGTTTAAAAGGGAGGATGGAGGGGTTGATGGGAGGATACAAATTGAATAAAGTGTAATTAATAAAAATTAAAATGAAAAATATTAAAAACATATAATCCTTTTGAGGTTACATTATAGGATGCTGTGCCTGGAGGTGGATATGCTAATAAAAGTGAACAAACCAAATGGAATGGAATCTCTGTCTCTTGGTCTAGGTCATTGTTTCTTTTGGTGTAGGTCTTAGTATTTCTGAATCTCTTTCTCTTTTTGTCTCTCTCTGTCTCCATCTCTCTGTCTGCCACTTGTGATTCAGTATGAAAAGCTCTCATTTCTGCTGAAGAACTACACCAAGATGATTGCTTGCCAATGTGACATCTTGGATGGTCTAAAAATATAAGCATGTGAGAGACCAAAAGATTAATTTTTAGCAGCTATTATTAATTAAAGCCTGAATTAGGTGGGTGGAGAAGTCTAGTCATGCCCTGAGGGGAAGGACCACCTTACTGCATTCTTTCCCCACCCAATAGAGATAATTGCTAGGAAATTGGCCCATCCCCCCAGAGAGGTGCACTATGGTCATTATGGTCTGGGGACCTTCCTAAAGCCAATCAATTCAAAATGTAGCATTTTGAGCAATAGATGCTAACCAGCCAGGAATTACCCCTGCCTTGAGCATGCTGGGATAGACCATAATCTTTAAATCACCCTACTAACCTGGGCAGTGCTAGCTCAGCTCCCACTGCTTAGGCAGTGGGGGGTATGGGCCCAAGCTGCAGCTTGCAATTTACAATAAAAAGAACCTCATGTATTTACAGCAGAGTCTGTTTATTCCTGGTCTTTTGGGGTTCGTGAAATGGGCAGAACATTTTGGGGGCTCGTCCGTGATGCCAACATTCCAGGAACCTGACCCAGAGGTTTTTTTATGCTGGCAGTCAGTGTCTAAATGTTTCTGTGCACTGTCTGTGTGTGCACTACTTTCTGTACGCTATTCTGAAAATTCCTCAGGACTTGGGGTGTCAGTATTTGGGTAGCAAGGTGTGATCAATTTGGAAGCACTGGTGGTCACAGCTGCTGAAATTCAGGGAGATGCCTCTGGCTTCATCAGTATTTCAGTGGGTAATCTGTCTAGTCTTTGTTGTTTTCTTTTTTTTTTTTTTTTGTATGTCTGTTGGGAGTGAAATTGTTAGATCTTTGCCAAACACATTTCCAACATGGCAGAGCACAGTGACTTTGTCCAATTTGTCAAATACTGTGACCTTGTACTCATGGCTCCAGGTAGGGCATAGTCACTTCTCCACACTGTAAGCTCTGGAAGGCCTGCTCTCACAGGCCCAGACATCCTGCTCTAAGTGAGCACGACTAGGTTTCTCCTGGGGCAATAGCCCACTCTCAGTGTTGCCTGGGGCAACAGGACCAATGCCTGCTGCACCCAATTGGGTGTAGCAGCAGGAGGAATCAATATGTTAGGCCTGCCTCAGAAGAAACAGTTTTGGTCCTGACAAATTTGGCCAGCTGGTGAGTGTTTTCTTTTGTCTCAATGTCTGTGTACTATTTCTTTGTTTTTGTATGTATGGCCATCATGTTCTTTTTGTCTAATCTCATGCTTTGTAGGTCATTCTTAATACGATAAAAAAAATGATTGGTATATTTAAAGGTTAAATTCAAACTTGTTTTAAATGTATATTTGTGCCTATGTTTTTATAAGGTTTATAAACGCACATGTTTAAAGGCAACAATATAGGTTGCCAAGTGGTATGACTCTGCCATCTTAAAATAAGCCTCTTAAAATGTAATGTGACCTGTGACTGCCATCTTGGTAGTCACATGTTTCCTTTTAGATTAAAGGGATGGGTTCTTTTAAATTGGTATTGGCTATAAAGATTGGATTGTTTTCACTAGTGAATTATGCCTTTAAAATCTGGTTTTGACTTTTAAAATTATGGTTATGCTTTGTTACTTCTCTTCTACAAATGGGGTACTTTATTTTGATATTGCAAAAATAGGTTTTAGAAAATGTTTAAGGTTATAAAAAGTTTGAAATTTATCAGGCATTTGGGTATGGCAATGATCTTGGGTAGACTAACAGAAAATTTGAAAGTTTCTCGATCCTTTGGGGGAGAACAAAACACTTTGGTATTTATTTATTTTACTAAATGAAACTAAGACATATGGTTTGCACTAACTGAGAAAATTGCAGTATTCAATGAATCCTGTGGAGAGCTGTTTGCTTCTTCAACTGATTTATTTATGGAAAAACATGTTACCACCCTGGACTTCACCTTGCCACAGAAAAAAGAGGAAGTTTCACCAAGTTCCTTAAAACCTGTTCTAAATTCCTTAGAGTTTTTTAATGTGATCTTGGACTACCATATCTGCTACAGGGAAGTAATTTTGGGAAAAAAAATTGGCAGTTTCAGAACTTCTTTTTGTATTAATGTAACTTGTTTTTGATGTGCCTATAAAAAGCAAATTGTGGACACTGGGCTCCAGCAGGATCATGTCAGGATGAAAAAGATTTTGATGAGAGTTTTTATGTTGTCCAAAAAACAAGGGAGAGAGCAAGAGATACTTTAAAAAATAGCTTGTCTAAAATAAGAATGTCTGGTTAAGCCAGAAGAATGAAGCTAGGAACCTGAAGGCATATAGAATGTTGCAGAATGTTAGTGAATGTAGTATAAAAAGTCAGAGAGTTAATATGATTTGAGAAAGAACTGTATTTAAAAATATGTTATAATTCATTTAAAAGGCTGGTGGTCTTCATTGCAAAATGTTTTTTATGCTCTTTTAAGGGGGGAAGAATTTTGGCTGATAGTTTTGTTCTGGCCGGAATAGTTTGTACAGTTTAAAATTGTTCTGTACTGTTCTATTATGCAGTTGGTTCTAAAACTTATTTGATCACTATGTTAGAATTTTTTGTTGTGGGGGATTGTGGATATCATCAGCAGCACCTAATGGCTATGTTTGGTATTGTCAGTCGCAGCCTGTGCTAAAATATTGCTAGCCACCATGATGGTTCAGGGATAGAGAGGATAGAGCTGTAGGTTTGCTGTGAACCTTATGGGTCTATCATTTATGTTCAAGCCTCTAATTAGAGCTAAATGCAAAGCCTTTTACTATTCAATTTTAATGCAAGTGGTAGGAGCAGCAAGATGTGCTAGTCTCTCTATGAACTGCCTCTGATTAAAAGATTTGTGTTAATTATAGTTCAGAAAGAGCAAATTTAAAGTTATGCTAAATACTGCAGTTGAGCCTGACCTAGTCTCTTTAAGTTTTCTTAAGGTTAAACCTAGGCTACTTAAAATATAGCTTTAAAACATGCCTCTTAGAAATATACCAAAATTAGAGAATATAGCATTCTATTTTATAGGACACAGTTTAGAGCAGAAGCTTGTCAGAGATCTGATGAATAAGCATTTTAACATGTGTAAGCTTATTTTGACAGAGTGCCAAATTCCTGGCAGTATCTCCCCCAAGGTCTCCGATTTGGGCATTTGGGCATCACAGATGATGGTGACTCCAGATTGTGGTATGGTAACCACTTGGCAATACTGCCTCAACTGGTCCATTACTAGGGACCAGTCTAAACTGTGGACAAAGCCGTGGACACCTGGATAGCTATAGTTTCACATAATGAGAGGTAAGGTGTGGTCAATCTCTCATGTTCCTCTTTCTACAGAAGCAGTCTCTCATCTGTGCCTGGCTGGACCACCTCTGCTCATGATGCTGTGAGACCACAGGAGCCAGAGACACTGCCTAGGTGATGGGCTAACTAGTCATCTCTGTCATTTTGATTGGCACATGGAATGGTATATTTATTTATCTTATACTTTCCCCTTCTCAGGTCTCTGATCACCTTGACAGCTATGCTAAGCTAATCATAGCTTTGCAGCTAAAGAACAGACAATTAAATACACTGTTAACTCATTGATCAGTTCATTAGCTAGTTAAAACTTTTTGTTACTAGATCTCTTATTTAGAAAAAAAAAAGCAGGTTTGCCTTGCTCACCGAATTCATGTTAGTTGCCTCTGTCTTAAAATATAAAAATAGATAAAAAATATGAAGCTTATGTAGGGTCAGAGGATATAGGAGTTTAGGTTTCAAAAATCTAGAGAATGTTGTTATTTGGTTTGGGAAAATGTTTCAGGGTTAATAATGCAAAAAAATATTAGAGAGTCTTAAATAAATGATTTAAGGCACATAAATATAACTTATAATGATATAAAAATATTTTAAAGCATATTAAAAATTGAAGATACTTTAGATTTCTCTCTCCTCTTTGCTATTGTTGTGCTTATGTTACAAAAATTCCAGAAGTTCAGAGTTTTCGCATTGATCAATAGAGTTCTGATAAGTTGATGGAGCACTGACTGCTTATTTATTCAGTCACCAGCTTGAGATTTTAACTTCCTTTGGTTGTCTTCTGGAGATAGACTGAAAGGTGCTTCTCATCACATTAAAAACATCTGTTTAATGTGTATATCTGACCCAAAGCCATAGCCTTTATTATAGTATTTAATATCTGCCATTTCTGGGGTAGAGTTTGACACAGGAATATCTGAAACCTATTCCTTCTAGTTACTTTATAAAGAAATATCCAAGTATCCAAGGTTTAGCACTAAAGCCAGGAATGCATTTCTGCATAAATTTCCAGTGAGAACATACAGATGCTAAAAGTGGATGGTGAATGTATGAAAAATGGTCAAGCTCCATTCATGGCTGATTACCAACACCTATGCCCAGAGAAGAAATGTTACTTTGGACACACTTAAGTTGTTTATAAAAGTTATAAAACAAACAGCTAACTGCTACTCATTCAGTGGGATTCAGTTTTACCTGTTACTTTCAAAATGTCGTTATATTCGATTTGCGATTTGCTGATATGTTACTTTTCTGAGTGTTTTTTTAAATATATATTTCCTTTTGTATGCCAAAAAAAATTGTATGAGTTTCAGGATGTGGCCTGGATCTGGCATAGCTCAAAAGATCACAGATGAGGTTTTCCCTGGTATTTCCCATTTAATAGACACATTTTAAATTCTGTCTCCAGTCTGAATTTGTCTCAGCATATTTTCACATGTTTGACTCTGTTCCGGGATCAGCTATGGACTACAAGCTGAAAACTGGACTTCCTGGAAACTGACATGATTGCTCCCTGCCTCTTTGGGTGGATCAACTAACCAGATACTTGGGACAGCACCATTGCCCAGCTTTTGACTGGCATTTCAGCCTCGCTAGCCCCTGATGCCAACTGTCTAATTGTTGAAACTGAAGAATCTCCAGAAGATGGATTTCCTGCCCCAAATCCCACCTAGCAGACTGAAATGCTAAGTCAAAAGGGGCTCCTTGACATTAGCTATTATCTTGGGCATCTGCTTAGCTGAAATGGAAACTAATATTGCAACAACGGGGCTAAAAGTCTATAGAGACAATAGAGAAAAAGGATCATATTACTTTGTGGCTTACTACACCTATATCCACCCTGAATGGACCCCCTACTCATTTTGATTTTTATCTTTGGGACTTGTATTTTCAATTACTTAATGGCTTTCATAAAGAAAATGCTTAAAAACAATATACATAATGGTACTCAGATCCCATTGTAAAAAGGTAAATCATATCAGGAAGACCCAAGATTGGGTCTTCAAATAATTGTGGGAAAGGGGAAAGTGGGAGACGAAAAGATTAAAAATTACAGCTATTATTAATTAAAGCCTGAATTAGGTGGTTGGAGAAGTCTAGTCATGCCCTGAGGGGAAGGACCACCTTACTGCATTCTTTCCTCACCCACTAGAGATACAGTTGCTAGGAAACTGGCCCATCCCTCTAGGGAGGCACACCATGTCATTATGGTCTGGGGACCTTCCTAAAGCCAATCAATTCAAAATATAGTTCTTTGACCAATAGATGCTTACCAGGCAGGAATTGCCCCTGCCTTGGGCATGCTGGGATGGACAAGAATCTTTAAGTCACCCAACTAACCTGGGCAGTGCTCACTCCGCTACCACTGCCTCGGCAGTGTGGGGGCGGTGTGCCCAAGCGACAGCTGGTAATTTGTAATATAAAAACCTCATGTATTTACAGCTGAGTCTGTTTATTCCTGGTCTTTTGGGGTTTGTGAACTGGGCAGAACACAAGGTCCCAATTAAACACCTTTTGTTAAGAGATGTGCCTTAATCAAGGACTGTAAGTAGTTCACTGACCAAGGATATATGTGAGCATATAACAACTAATAATGGAATCTGTCATAATGTGAAACTCACAGGTCAAGGACATGTGACTTTATTAATGAACACTTGAAAGAAATATATGACACTTTTCCTGACCTAAGACTCTTGGACATAGGAACTGACATCTCTGGATTATGTGCTTTCAGCTGCACATATTGAAGCATGTAGGGTTGTAACTTTCATTGGCTTTCACCTCTTGTATTACATCATTCTTGGTCTTCACCAATCAGCACCTGAGAGAATCTTGAGGTTTCTAGGGAGATGAGTAAAGAAACTTTCCTTAACGTCCAGGACCTCTGATAGTGTGCCACAGGTAACTTTTCCTTGTGAAACCTATGACCTATCTCTAGTTCTCAGATAGGGGTGTTAGGCCCAGCATGAGCCTAATTTTCCAGAAGGTGTGAAGAGAACTCAAGAGACTAATCATGGATGCAAAATCACAAGAGTTTTATTTTGACCATTGCACAATGGGGTCACCCCTGCTAGTCAGCAAGGAGTGGCACTGGGAGAAAAAGGCCTTGGGTTTTTAAAATACAAAGGGCAGGAATTTTCAGAGGTTTCAGTCTTGGCAATTCATGGTAATATGAGGTATTTAACTTTTAAAATAATTGGTTGGTTCTGGTCAGCCCTGTTGTAAATATCTGATCTTCAAATCAGTATGGAATTTCCTGCCATATGAGATATAGCTGCAGTTAATGGTGGGAGAATGATTAACTCACCCATGTTGTTCTGAGGATTGGAGGCTGCAGGCTTTGTTCAAAGGTCAGGATCTATTCAGGAAAAGGATTGGGGCCATTTGGCCCAGTTTCCAAACAAAGTTTTTCACACAGGTCCAGGCCAGTGACTTTTCCTCCACTTGGTGGAGAGCTCTGCTTATTCTCTTCCTTATCTCTGTTCTTGTAGATGGCTAATGTCAGGAACTTTTACATTCCTCACCTCTCTGGGGAAGAACTAAGAGGCTTTAATTAACAGGAGCTTAAAAGTTGAAAATATAAGTTATAAGTCAATTAAAAGAAACATAGGTTACAAAGTTAGTCTGATTCTTTCAGGGGAGGTCTGCCTTGTCCTTCTATCTGAACCTAGCTTACCAGGTCTCATCAAGGATGGCTGCATCATATTCCTCTGAGGCCTGATTTTCAGGACATTGTTCTCCTTGTGTTCTCAATTCCTCCTTCTTATAACACTCTCCTTGCCTACTCTCCTACAGGCTTCCCATAGTGCTGAGGGGAGGGATAATTTCATTGGAAAATCATATTTACAGCTGGGTATTTAAAGGTCTCTCTGTTCATAATATCGGACTGTATGTCTCTGTATGCAATCCCATTTAATGCAGAAGGAAGAATCTATGTGGATCCAAGAAAATGGCAATGATCAATCAGTTGAAGGCAGAGGGTAGCTTATTTTAATAAAAACTGGCTGAGTAATCTGAAAATTACCATATGATGCCCTAACTCAACAACTCAATTCAACCATCAAATCCCTCTAGCATAAGACTGGTTTAGTCACAATTAGATGGCCTATTGGAACTTTATCTCCCACTAATTAAGAGGCCTCCTAATAACAGAATACATACCATATATGTCTTTATTTATTTTAGTTACTTTACCCAGGATGATTTTTCCTGGTTCCATGTATTTCACTGAGAATATCATGATGTCTTTTCTTAGCTGAATAATATTCCTTTATGGAAATATTCCACATTTTCCACAAAGGAGATTTTCAGTCCTGTTCTTTAGAACTTGGAAGTTGCTGGGAATATAATCATTGTATTGAATGACAAACTATCATGATAACTATATTCTGTTAGCCTAGAAGTCTCTCCACCTTCTTAAACTTCCTTGTGATTTTAATTGAAATTTCCCCTTGAAGCTCATGTATTTACATGATGAATCCCCAGTGAGAAAATGTCTTGGAAGGGTTAGGAGGTATGGTCTTCTTAGATAAGATAATTCCTATTGGAATTACATTGTAGGAGGGTGTGCTTTGAGGTTGATATGCCAATGAATGTGACCAAACAGACTGAGTCTCTGTCTCTCAGTCTTTGTTTTTCTAAGTCTCTATCTAGATCTTTCTCTCTCTTATCTTTCTCTCTGTCACACTCAATCTCCATCTCTCTGCCTGTTGCTTGTGGTTCAGTATGTAAAGCTCTTAGTACTCCGGAAGGACTACAACAAATTATCTGCTTGCTGATGTGTCATCAAGTATGGACTCTGTAAAAATATAAGCAAGGTCCAATTTAAACACTTTTTGTTCAAAAATTTGCCTTGGTCAGGGAGCATTTTTCTCAGGAAGTAATTCATTGACTGAAGACATATCTGTGCATTTAAAAAAATATTGAGTTCTGTGATAATATAAAAGTCACATGTCAAAGACACAGGACTTTAGTAATGACCACTTGAAATAAATATGTGACACTTTTCCTGAACTAAGAGTCTTGGACACAGGAACTGTCATCTCTCGGTTGCTTTCAACTGTCCAGATTGAGGTATGTAGGGCTGCTCAGCCTTTCTCTCAAGCAGGCTGTCCACTTGGATCTCAAAATAACTGGCTCCTGAAACTCTTACCATCTTTCCCCTGTTTCATGACATCATTCTCTCTCTCAGCAAATCAACATCTAACCATTGTGATATCATAATAGCATTGGAATGTCATGATGAATTTTGAAGCCCTGATCTTGTTGTGATGTCATAATAGCAGTGTGATGTCATTATAGCATTGGATGTCCTGATATCATTGTGTAGTCTTACTGTTGTAAAGTCATAATAGCTTTTTTATTTCAAAATTCCATTGTGATGCATAACATCATCATGTCAAAATACCATTGTGAAATCATAATAGCAATGTGATGTCATAATCACGTTGTGAAATCATAATACCATAGGGATGTCATAATATTGTAATGTCATTGTAGAATTGTGATGTCAAAATAGTATTGTGATTTCTTATCCTATAATGTCATAACAATATTGAGATATAATAGTAGCATTGTGATGTCATAAGAGCATTGTAATGTCATAATAGAATTGAGAAGTCTTAATATCATTGGAAAGTCATATCTTTGTGAAATCATAATAGCATTGTAATATCATAATTCCATTGTGATATCATAAAACAATCATGTCTTAAGAGCACTGTGATTTCATCAAGCATTGTGATGTCATAGTAAAAATGTGATATCATAATAGCATTGTGATGTCATAATAACATACTGAAATTTAAAACCGCTGGGATGTCATAACATTTTGATATCATAATAGTATTATGATGTCATAATACTTTTGTGATGTTGTAATAGCACTTTGATTTCATATCATTATGAAGTCATAATAGCATTGAGATATCATAGTAGCATTGTGAAACCATAATAGCATTGTGATGTCATAACATGATTGTGATGTCATAATAATATTTGGAGGTCATAAGAACATTGCAATGTCATAAGAACATTGTGACATCATAATAGCATTGCCATTGTCAAATTTCCTTTGTGTTGTCATAAAACAATCATGTAGTAATAGCATTTAGATGTCAGAATAACATTGGGATATTCCTACCCCCTCTCTAGTGTCATCAGTGTAGCATATCAATAGATTGTGCTACCATATGGAAGACATGTTTCCTACGGGATTCAGCTTCTTGGAGGTCCCCAGCAAGAACCCTAACATAGCCATCTAAGCCAAAAGACATATTCTGAAAGTCCCAATCTTACTTATTCACAGAATTGGATTGATGAGATTTTTTTGCTGTTTCTCTATGATTCTTGGAACAGTAAAATCAACTGTCCAAGGAAACAGATTACTAAAAGATTTAGCAAATAAGAGTAGAAGGAAAATAAAATTTTAGGAGAGCTAATAAATCAGATTCAGCAACAGGAATTGCTTGTGGAAAAACAGTGTAGGTAATAAAGGGACAAGAGTTTTAGGGCCTTCTAAAGATAATATTTAATCAGGATCTGTTAGGAAAAATGCTCTGGATATTCCCACTGCAGTAAAACTACTACAAAACCATTACCTAACACAGATGTTTATGATGAGGCAAAAAGAAGATATGCAAACATAGAAGGTCATAGAGCTTTGTATTATACTATAAGTTTTGCAGACAAGCATCTTATCTCTAAGGAAAGAGTGTAAATTCTTAGCAAGACAAACAGGAGGAATTCCCTTCAGTGCTTAACTCTAGGGGGGTTATAAATCTTTAGCCATCTTGGTTCAGAGGGCAATGACAGCCCCTGGCCTTCCACTCACTAATTAGTAGCAGTAAACTGCACAAACACCACTAGTTCTATGTTTCCTCTGCTTAAGAGTCTTTTAGGCCAACATTTTTATAGACACTGCTTCTACCAGGTTACTCTTTCAGTTAAAATGTAAACTTTGTATTGTTGGTAAAAAGTTTGAAAGCTCCGGGAAATATGTCGACTTCAGGTGCTTCTTTATGTAATCATTATATAAGTGCTAGCTTGACTTCAGTCAATTACAGTAGATCCACACCAACTACCTGATATGGTCTCTGTCATTTCACCTACCTGTGCCTTCCTGATATCTGAACCCCTGATTTTCCCACAGTGCACCTGACTGGGCCAGTCCGCAGCAGGATATAATGATGAATTTTGATGTCAGAATGACATTGTGATAGCATAAATATATTGTGATGGCCTCAGAACATTGTGATATCTTAATACCATTGTGATGTCATCATAGCATTGTGAAGTAATACCGTTGTAAAGTCATAATAACATTTTGATGTCAAAATTCTGTTGTGATATCATAACACCATCTTGTTGTAATACCACTGTATTAATAGCATGGTGATGTCATAATACCATTTTGAAGTCATAATACCATCATGTCAACATAGCATTGTGATGTCATAATACCATTATGATGTCATAAAAGCATTGTGATATCATAATAGAAATTTGATGTCATAACAGCTTTTGGATATAATAATAGCATTTTGATATCATAAAGCCATTATGATATAATGTCACTGTGATGGCATAACACCATGTGATAGCTTATCATTGTGATGGCATAGTAGAATTGACATGTCATACCATTGTGAAGTCATAATAGCATTGTGATGTTATAATACCATTGATGTGTCATAACACCATTGTGATGTCCTGAGAGCAGTGTGATATCATCATAGTATTGTTGTGTTGTAATACCATTTTGATGTCATAATAGCACTGTGATATAATCAAAGCATTGTGATGAAATAATAGTATTGTGATGTCATCATAGCATTGTAATCTGCTAATACCATTGTGAAATCACCTGGTTGTGAAATCATAATAGCATTGTGATGTCATTATAGCATTGTGTCATCATAATTTAATTGTGATGTCATAATACCACTGTAATTAAATGGTAGTACTGAGATGTTGTGACAATATTATTATGTGACCTCATAATACCACTGTGAAGTCAGAATACCATTGTATTTCATAATACCATTGGGATATCATAATAGCATAGAGGTTTGTGATTCCATTATTGCATTGTAATGTCATAATAGCACAGTGATATCATGATACTTTTGTGATGTCATAATTCCATTGTGATTTTTTAATAACTTTGAGATATCACACTTTGTGATGGCATAATAGATTGTTGTGTCATAATAATATTGTGATTTCATAATTCCCTTGTGATGTCATGAAACTATCTCATAGTAATAATATTGTGACGTTTTTATAGCATTGTGATGTCAAAATTCCATTTTGATGTCATACCATAATCATGTCATAAGAGCATTGAGGTGTCATACAATTGTTATGTCATAATAGACTTGTGATATCATAACATTGGAATGTCATCACAGCATTGAGATGTCATACCTTTGCCTGACATTTCCAAGTCATAGTAAACAAACAAGTCCTAAATAGCACCTACTTCACATATATGTCTTCCAAATACTCTGAGCCAGAAGGCTGAAGATGATGTTCTAACATCACAAAGAGTTATGGATAACTGTTGTAATAGCATTTTGATATCATACTATTGTGATGTCATAATAGAATTGTGATGTCATCATAGCATTATGATATAAAAATAACATTGTGAAGTCAAAATACCGTTGTGATGTCATAATAGCACTGTGAAATAATACCATTGTGATGTCACACCATTGTCATGCCATTATATCATTGTGATGTCATAATAGCATTGCAATGATATATGAGCATTGTGAAACCATTGTGAAATAAAAATATCTTTGTGATGTCATACCATCGTGATGTCATTATATTATTGTGATGTCATAATTGCAGTATTATATCATATTAGTATAATTTCATTATGATGTCATATGAGCACCGCGATGTCATAATACTATTTTTTAGGTCATAATGCCATTGTGATGTCAAAGTTCCATTGTGATGAGATGCCACAATCATATCAAAATAGTCATTCGGATGTCATAATACATTTGTGATGTCATACGCTCAGTGTGATGTCAAAATGCCATTGTGATATAATAATATTTTGAGATCATAATGAAATTGTGATTTCAAAATTCCACATAATATTTATGTGATGTCATAATGACAATACAAAGTAATAATAGAATGGTGATGTCATAATACCATTGGGATATCATGACATGATTGTAATGCATAATACCACTGGGATGTTATAATAGCACTGAGATGTCATAACACCATTGTGATGACATAATACCATTGAGATGTCAGAATAACAGTGTGATCTCATAATGCCACTTTGAAGTCATAATAGCACTGTGAATGAATAATAACATTGTGATGTCATAGTAGGATTTTGATGTCATAATATCCATGTGATGTTATAATAGCATATTTTGGTCATAACCCGATTGGATTGTGATGTCATCATAGCATGTGATTTCTCATAACTTTGTTTGTATAATGTTCTTTTGAAATATATACACCTTACTCTTGTTCATTCATAAGCTGATTTCTACCCTCCACTCTCTGGTTTCAATCCGGATATTGCATTGTGATACTTATTCTAAGCATTCTGTCTCAACTTTGTGTAAACAGACCAGAATATAGCAACTGCCACAATGTTGAGTGAAGGAAAAGACCGAGTACAGGAAATGAGTGGGAGGAGAGTAGATAAGGGAGCAGGGCTTGGAGAGCAGAACTGGAGGGGAGATCTTGGAACAGCCTGGAGAGTATGACTGCAAAAAAAACAAGTATACTGGGAAAAATCTAAATAATATGTAACTATGAGGGCTTGAAGTTTTAGGAGGGAGTAACTATTGACCAGCATTGTGTTCTTATTTAACTAAATAAACCCAGTCCCTGTGTGATGAATTGGTTATACAGCTGTTTAGGATTAACAGCAAGCATTAATAAAAGATAAACCGATAGTAAATATTAACCATCACCTACAAAATACAATGGTGAAGCCATTACACTATTGTGATGTCATGGCACCATTGCAAAGTTATATCATTTTGAAGATATAATAGCATTGTGATGTCATAATAGCAAAGTGATGTCATAATGGCATTGTGATGTTATAATACATTGGGATGTTATATACCTTTGATATATCATGATAACATTGGTAAGTCATCATAGCATTATGATGTCATAATACAATTGTGAGGTCATCATAGCATTATGATGTCATACTACTGTGATGTCATAATACCATCGTGATATCATGATATCATTGTGATGTCATAAAAATATTGGGATGATATAGTAGTATATTGAGGTCATATATGCCACTTTGAAGTAAAAATTTCATTGTGATATATTACCACAGCAATGTTGTAATAGCATTCTGATGTCATAATATGATTGTGATATGATAAAAATAATGTGATGGCATGATAGCATTGTGATGTCATAAATGCATTGTTATGTTATATTATTATTGTGATGTTATCATTCTGTTGTGATGGCATTCCATATGATGCCATAATAGCATTGTGATATCAAAAAATCATTGTGATATCATCAGAGCATTGTGACATCATAAGACCATTGTGATGTCATAATTACGGTTTGCTCTCATAACAGTCGATTTTATTAATGACCTCTTGAAAGAAATATGTGACACTATTTCTTAACAAAGAGTCTTGGACACGAACTGACATCGCTGGGTTGTGTGCTATCAGCTGCTCAGATTGAGGTATTTAGTGCTGCTCAGGCTTACTCTCAAGAAAGCTATGTTCTACTCAGTGGTCAGTGAGGAACCCTGCTGGTCTTGGGGATTACAGTTATACCTAGACCTTCAGGTAAAAAAAAAAAAAAGGTCCATTCTATATGATTAATACACAGAGCTGCTCTGTTTCCTTCAGTAGTGCTCCAGACAAACCGTTTAAATGTAGTGTTAGTGCCAGGACTGCTTGTTCAGAGAAACCTATGTTCCATTTTCACAGTCATTGTATAAGTTGTCAACTTATTATTTTTAATGATTATGTGTGAATATCATATAATATACAAAACACTCCTTTTCCATTGCTTCCAGGTTCTAAATCATAACCATGTGTCACACTAATGTTTTTTTAAATACACCAATTCAAGTATGTGTTGTTAATATACTCATTGGAACATGATCAGAGTCTTAGTCCAAATGCCTTAAAGAAAACTGAGTTCTTCCTTGCTGCACACTGCAACCATGTCCAAGAAGAAGTCATCAGTCATGAAGAGGTCTATCCTTCATCACCTAGATACAGTTGTTCCTGTGTAGTTATTCATTATGATTTGTCCACTATGAATCACCTTTGCTGCTCCCTTCTCCCTCTTCTCCTTCCCGTCCCAATCAGACTCCTTCTTCTAAATCTATGCTCTTTATCTAGTTTCCCTAGTGACACTTCTCCTGAACTAACAGTCATGGACACAGGAACTGTCATCTCTGGATTTTGTGTTTTCAACTGCCCAGATGGAGGCATGTAGGCTGTCAAGTTGGCCCCTTTAATAACTAGTTCCTGAAACTCTTACTGGCTTTCACCTGTTTCAAAACATTATTCTGCCTATCAGCCATTCAGCACCTGAGAGGCCTTGAGGTTTCCATGGCGATAAGAAAACAAATTTCCCAAAATGTCCAGTATCTCTGATTCTGTGCAAACATATTTGTTTATGAAACCCAACAAGCCTTTATATCACCCCTTTACCTAGATAACAAATATTTAATCGTGTTTACCTCTGTGACAATGTCATGTAGGAAATGAAAATTTCATGTTCATTTAATTGTACAGTTTCTTAAGTAGGGAAGCTTCAAAGTGATGTGGGATTAACGGTAATGTACCTAAAGACAAGGTGGTCTCCTACTGTGGTCTTAAATCTGAAATTTTCTAAGTTGTGTCTTTGAACTGAGCAGTTAATTGCATATTCACTGAATGTACATTCACATTCTTATTGATATAATAGGCTGTCATGGTCTAGGGTTCCCTGGGGTATTGAGTCTTTAAGAACAATGAAAAGAGAAGGAAAGCAGGTAATTCCTGGGACTGGTATGAGTGAAACACAGAAAGAGAGTGAATATAAAAAGAGAACTGATTGGCAATAAACTATTTGACAGCTGGTTCTGTTCCACACTAGTTTTGGCAACTCTCTATGAGCAGAGTTGCCTGGAGTGACTTTCCTGGATCAGTAGCTGTGTCCAAATCAGTGGTCATTGAGGAATGAATTCTGGTCCTGGGGTTTAAATTTTAAACTGGGCCTTCAGGACAGAGAAAAGGGACCATTTTATAGACCTACTACAAATTAGCTGCTGTTTTTTTTTTTTTTTTTCCTGCTGTGGTCCTCCAGACAAAACCTCTAAATGTAGTGTTAGTGCCAGGATGGCTAATTCAGAGGTGCCACTTGAGCTCATGGGGTCTGAGGTAGCTGGGTAACCACTAGTACAAGGCTAGGATTCTCTGCTATCAAATGAGTTCTGGAAAGCTTGCCTTACAAATTCAAACTCTGCCCTCCTTTAGTGTAATCTTTTCTGCATGTTACAATTCATTGTAAAAGTTGTCAACGTATTATTTTTATTGCTTATGTGGGAATTTCATATAATATACATTACACTCTTTTTCCATTTCTCCCAAGTTCAAATTCCTACCCACGTATCACACTAATTTTTTTTCTTTAAAAATAAATTCAAGTATGTGTTGCTCATACTCTCATTGGAACATGATCTGAGTCTCAGGCCACATATCTTAAAGAAAACTTACTTCATCCTTGTCACACCCTGGAAACACCCCCAAGAAGAAACTCTCAGTCCTGAAGAATTCCATACTTGTCACCTTGATCACAGTTTTTTTATGTATTTATTCATTATGATTTATTCACTTTGTGTCCCCTCTGCTGCCCCCTCCTCTTCCCCTTCCATTACCAAACACCCTCCTTCTTCTACACCTATGCCTTTCTCTAGTTCCCTGATATGGGAGGCCCTCATTCTCCTTCTATTTGACCCTAGTTTTGCAGGACTCCTCAAGACTGGCTGCATCATCTACCTCTGTGGCCTGATTCTCGGGGTATTGTTCTCCTTGTGTCCTCAATTCCCTCTACTTACTCCATCCTCTCCTGCAGGCTTTCCAGAGCTCTGAGTGGATGGAGAATTTCGTACAGAAATACCATTTAGAGCTGGGTGATTTAAGTTCTCTCTCTGCATATTATCAGACTCTGGGTCTCTATGCAATCACATTTATTGCATAAGGAAGCATCTTTTTGGTGCAAGAACATAGCACTGAGGACAGAGAGCAGCATATTTTAATAACAACATCTTGGATTGCTTTAAAATTTCCATAGGATGCCCTGCCCCACAAGTCAATTAACTTTCAGCCAATCACCCTAGTGGAGGACTGGCTTGGTTCCCATAGATGGCCTTTTGGAACTTTATCCCCTACTATTAGGAGACCTCCTAATAGTGAATAAATACCATTTTTGTCTTTCTGCATTTTAGTCACATCAACCAGGATAAAATTTCGTGGTTCCCTCCATTTCTCTGAAAACATCATGATGTCATTTTCTTAGCTGAATAATTGTCCATTATGGAAATATTCCACATTTTCCACAAAGGAGATTGTCAGTCCTGTTCTTTAGTCCTTAGAAGTTCCTAGGACTTTATTCACTGTGTTGAGTGACAAACTATCAGGATAATTATGTTCTTTTAGTCTAGAAGTCCCTCTATCTTCTTCCAATTCGTGGTGATTTGAATTCCATGTTCCCTTGAAACTCATCTATTTACTTGTTTAGTCCCCAGTGAGGAAATGTTTGGGAAGGGTTAGGTGTTATGGCCTTGCTAGGTAAGTTTCAAAGTAATGTGGGATTAAGGGGAATGTTCCAGATGAGAAGCAGGTCTCCTACTGTGGTCTTGGATCTGCAATTTCCTGAGCTGTGACTTTGAACTGAGCAGTTAATCGCATCCTCAATAAATGTACCTTCACATTCTTATTGATATAATAGGCTGGCAGTTTCTAGAGTTCCCTGGGATATTGAATCTTTTAGAGCAGGAAAAGAGAAGCAAACCAGAAAATTCCTTTGATAATAGCTGAAACAGAGAAAGCTGATGTATATAAAAGGGTAACTAAAGGGCAAAAAACTCTTTGACAGCTGGTGATGTTCCACACTATTGTTGCCAAACCTCCATGACTATGGTTGCCTTGGTTGACCTGGCTGGATTATCACCACTGTTCTACTTTGTAGTCAGTGAGCAATCTCATAAGTTATAAACCCTGGGCCCTGGGCCTTGGGCAGAGAAATGTGTCTCTGTTATATTCCTAAGACACAAAAGCAGCTGTGCTGCCTGCTGTAGTCCTCCAGACAAAACCTCTAAACAAAGTGTTAGAGTCTAGAGTGCTTGATCCAAGGTGCCACTGGAGCTCATGTGGTTTGAGAGAGCTGGGTAACCATTAGTTCATGACTAGGATTCTCTGCTACGTAATGAGTTCCTGGAAAGAATGCCTTACAATCTCAAATTCAGCCCTTTTTTAGTGGAATCTTTTCTCCATGTTAAAAGTCATTATAAAAGTTGTGAGCATATTATTTTTATTGCTTCTGTGGGAATTTCAAATAATATACTACTTTTCCATTGCTCCTAGTTTCAAATTCCTTCTCATTTGTCACAGTACAATTTTTTTTCTTTAAAATACAACAAATGAAGTATGTGTTTTTCATTTACTCGTTGGACCATGATCAGAGTCTCAGTGCCAAGTCCCTTAAAGAAATCTGAGTTCAACCTTATCACACCCTCAAACCACACCCAAGAAAAAGCCATTACTCCTGAAGAGCTCTGTACTTTATCACCTTGATAACAGTTTTTCTTATATGTTTACTGATTACAACTTGTTCACATTTTGTCCCCTCTGCTGTTCCCTTCCTCTTCTATTTCCTGTCCCACCAACCCTCCTTCTTCTACCACTAGGACCTTTCTCTAGCCCCCTTCTATCTGATCCTAGTTTCTCAGGTTTCATCCAAGCTGGCTGCATCATCTTCCTCTTCAGCATGATTCAAAGGGCATTGGTCTTCTTGTGTCCTCAATTCACTATACTTAGGATATTTTTTCTGCCTCCTCTCTGTCAGGCTTTGCAGAGAACTGAGGGGAGGGAAAATTTCACAGGTCAATTGCATTTATACTTGCTGTTTTAAGGCTCTGCATAATATTGGACTGCGAGTCTCTATTTGCAATACAATGTTATAGAGAATGAAGCATCTCTGTGGATCCAAGAACATGACACTGGTATCAGTTGATGGAAGAGAGCAATATATTTTAATAACAGCAGCCTGGTTTGCTTGAAATTTTCCATAGGATTCCCTGGCACAATAACTCAAGTAACTGATATCCAGTCCCCTTAGTGGAAGACTGGTTTGGTCACAATAGATGGCCTACTGGAACTGCATTCCCCACTATTAGGAGACTTCCTAATATGAGAATACATACCATATTTGTCTTTCTGCATTTTTGTTACTTCAGCCAAGTTGATTTTTCCTGGTTCCATCCATTTGCATGAAAATAACATGATGTGATTTTCTTAGCTGAATAAAACTACATTATGGAAATATTCTACATTTTCCCTCAAGTAGATTGTCAGTCCTGTTCTTTAGTCCTTTGAAGTTGCTGGGACTTTAATCATTGTATTGTATGACAAACTATCAGGGTAAGTATGTTCTTTTATTCTAGAAGTCTCTCCATCTTCTTCCAATTCTTGTTGATTTGAATTCCAATGTCCCCTTGAAGCTCATCTATTTACCTGTTTAGTCACCAGTGAGGAAAAGTCTAGGAAGGGTTAGGAGGTACGTGCTTGTTAGATAATTTAATTCATAAGGGATTTATATGATAAGAGGGTGTGATGTGAGGTTGGTATGCCAATAAAAGTGACCAGACAGAATGGAGTCTCTGTCTCTCATTCTCTCACTTTATGACTTGATTTTTGTATGTCTCAATCTCACTATTTCTGAATATGTCACTCTATCACTTTTGCTTTCTGTCTGTCTCAGTCTCCCTCTCACAGGCTGCTGCTTGTGGTTCATGATGAAAAGCTCTCAGTTCTGCTGAAGGACTACAACAAGATGACTGCTTGATGACTGCTTGATGACGTGACATCATGGACTGTCTCTGTAAAAAATATAAGTAAGGTCCTAATTAAACACTTTTTGTTCAAAGAGTGGTTTGGTCAGGAAATATTTTCACAGTAAGTAATTCACTGACTGGGGACACATCTCTGTGTTTAACAAATAATAATGGAGTCTGTGATAATTGGTAACTCACAGGTCAAGGACAGGTGACTTTATTTGTGATGAATTGAAAGAAATATGTGACACATTCGCTAAACAAGAGTCACACAGGAACTGTCAACTCTGGGTTGTGTGCTTTCAGCTGTCCAGACAGAAGCATCAAGGCTAGCTGCATCATCTTCCTCTTTGGCCTGATTCCTGGGGCATTTTTCTCCTTCTGTCCTCATTTCCCTCTACTTAGGACACTCTTCCTGATTCAGCTTTTCTCTCAAGCAGACTTCCCTCTGGGCCCTTTTTAATAACTGCTCCTGAAAATTTATTGGCTTTCACCTTTTGCATGGCATTATTCTCACTCTCAGCCAATTAGCCTCTGGGAGAATCTTGAGGATTCCGTGGAGATGTATCTCTGATACTGTGTACACATGATTTTTCTTGTGAAACTCAACAAGCCTTTATCTCATCCCTTTATCCAGTTCCCACACCTTTACTCCTGTTTGCCTCTGTGAAAATGTCAGGTAGGAAATTAAACTTTAATGTTCCCCATGTTAAAAGTCATTGTAAAAGTGTCAGCATATTATTTTTATTGATTATGTGGGAATTTTATAAAATATACATTACATTCCTTTTTCATTGCTCCCAGGTTCAAATTTCTATCCATGTATCACACTAAAATATTTACTTTAAAATACATCAATTGAAGGATGTATTTTTCATATAATCATTGGAACATGATCAGAGTCTCAGTGCCAAATCCTTTAAAGAAAACTGAGTTCATTCTTGTCATACCCCCCAAGGATAAGCCATCAGTCCTGAAGAGCTCTATAGATCATCACCTTGATAACAATTTTTCTCATGTATTTATTTATTATGATTTGTTTGCTTTGTATCCCCTCTGCTGCCCCCTCCCTCTTCTACTTTCTGTTCCACCCACATTCCTTCTTCTACCCCTATGCCTTTGTCTAGCTCCCTAACAGGGGAGGTCCTCCTCCTCCTCCTTGAACTTACTCTAGCTTATCAGGTCTCATCAAGCCTCATCATCTTCCTTTTTGGCCTGGTTCTCAGGGCATTGTACTCCTTGTATCCTCAATTCCCTCTACTTAGGACAGTCTTTCTGCCTCTTCTCCTGCAGGCTTCCCAGAGGTCTGAGGAGTGGGAGAATTTCACCGGGAACCCGCATTTAGACCTGGGTGTTTTAAGGTCTCTCTCTTTGCATAATATTGGACTGTGGGTCCCTGTATGCAATCCCATTTGATGCAGAAGATAGCATATCTTTCAATCCAAAAACAAGGCACTGATCTAGTAGTTGAGGTCAGAGAGCAACATATTTTAATAAAAACAGTCTGAGTTGCTTTAAAATTTCTGTAGGATGCCCTGGACCAATAACTCAATTAACTGCCACCCAAACTCCCTTGTTTGGTCACAATATATAGGCCATATTGGAACTTTATCCCCCACTATTAGCAGACCTCCTAATAAATGAATACATACCATATTTGTCTTTCTGCATTTTAGTTACTTTACCCAGGATGATTTTTCCTCATTTCATCCATTTGCAGAAAATATCATGATGAAATTTTCTTGGCTAAATAATACACAGTTTTGGAAATATACCACATTTCCCCCAAAGGAGATTGACAGTCCTGTTTTTTTAGTTTTTGGAAGTTACTGAGAATTTAATGATTGAATTGAATGACAAACTATCATGATAAATATGTTATTTTACCTTAGAAGTTTCTTCATCATCTTCCACTTCCTGGTGAGTTGAATTTCATTATCCCCTTGAAACTCTTCTATTCCACTTGGAGACCCCGGTGAGGAAATATATGGGAAGGTTTAGGAGTCATGGTCTTTTTAGATAATATAATATCTTTTGATTCCGTAATTTCTTTCTCAGTCCTTTTGCCCTTTGAAGAGTTAGTTTTGTATCCACTTTGCTGAAGGTATTTATTAGCTGTAGATTTTCCCTACTGGAATTTTTAGGTTCACCAGATATACTATCATAAAATTTGCAAATAGTGATAATTTGACTTCTTCCTTTCAGATTTCTATTCACTCTATCTTGTTCAATTTTTTTTATTATAATAGCAAGGATTTCCAGAACTATGTTGAAGAGATACGGAGAGAGTACACAGCCTTGCCTTGTTTCTGATTTCAGTGGGATTTCTTTAAGTTTCTCTCAGTTTAGTTTAATGTTGGGCATAGGCTTGCTGTATATTGCCTTTACTATGTTTAAATGCGTGCCTTGTATCCCTGATCTCTCCAATATTTTAAACAGGGATCGATGTTTGTCAAATGCTCTTCCAGCATCTAAGAGATTTTTATGTGTTTTTTTTTTTTTTTTTTTCACTTTCGGTTTGTTAATATGATGGATCACATTGATGGTTTTTTGTATATTGAACCACCTTTGCATACCTGGGATGAAGACTACTTGGTCATAGTGTATGATATTTTTAATGTGTTCTTATATTCGGTCAAAGACATAATATAACTTGGTGTGACCCAAACAAAGCAAGTCAAAGACTTGTATGTAAAAATTTCAAGTCTCTGAAGAAAGAATTAAAAGAAAATATCAGAGGATGGACAGATCTCCCATGCTAATGTCTTGACTGGATTATCATAATAAAAATTGCCATCTTACCAAAAGCAATCTACAGATTCAATGCAATTCCCATCAAATTACCACACAATTCTTTGCAGATCTTGAAAGAAAAATTCTCAACTTCATATAGAAAAACAAGAAACCCAGAATTGCTATAAAAATGTTTTACAATAAAATATCTTCTGGAGGTATCTCAATCCCTGAAATCAAGGTGTACTATATGACAAAAGTAATTAAAACTGCATGATACTGGCATAGAAACAGAATGGTCAATCAATGTAACCAAATAGAAGAAACAGAAATAAACCCACTCATTACGGACACCTGATTTTTTACAAAGATGCCAAAACCATACAATGGAAAAAAGATAGCATCTTCAACAAATGTTGCTGCTCTAACCGGATGTCTACATGTAGAAAAATGCAAATACATCCATACTTATCACTGTGCACAAAACTAAAGTGCAAGTAGATCAAATACCTCAACATAAACACAGACACATTAAATCGGTTGGAAGAAAAAGTGGGGAAGAGACTTGAACTCATTGGTACAGGAGACAATTTCCTGAACAGAACACCAACAGCACAGGCTCTACGAGCAACAATCATTAAATAGAACCTCATAAAACTGAAAACCTTCTGTAAAACAAAGGACACTGTCATCAAAACAAAACCAATGCCTAAAGATTAGGAAAGAAACTTCACTAACCCTCTATGTGACAGAGGGGTATTATCAAGTATATATGAAGAACTAAAGAAGGAGAAAAGCAACAAATCAAGTAATCCAACTAAAAAATGGGGAACAGAGCTAAAAAGAGAATTCTTGATAGAAGAATATTGAATATTGAATATTGTTTCTCTAACACTGAAATAAATGCTCAACATTATTAACCATTAGTGATAAGCAAAGCAAATTTCCCTGAGATTTCATCTTACACCCATCAGAATAGTAAAGATCAAAAACTCAAGTGACAATACATGCTGGAGAGGTTGTGGAGAAAGGGCACCCTCCTTCACTGCTGTTGGTAACGTAATCTTGTGCCACTGCTGGTAAGAATGTAAACTGTACAACCTCTCTGGAAATCAAGCTGCAGCTTTATCAGACAACTGGAAAAAGCACTTCCTTGGGATCCAGCCATACCACTCCTAGGCATATATCCAAATGAGGCTCAAGTACACAATAAGGACATTTGCTAACCTTGTTTGTAGCAGCTTTATTTGTAATAGCCAGAACCAAGGAACAACCCAGATGCCCCTAAACTGAAAAATGGATACAGAAATTGTTTAACATCTACACGATGGGATATTACTCAGCAATAAAAAACAAGGAAATCATGAAATTTGCAGGTCAATGGTGGAAAATGGAAGTGCGCTATCCCAGAAGCAGAAAGACACACAAGGTATACACGCACTGATATAGACATATAATGTAGGATAAACCTACTAAAATCTGTACACCTAAAGAAACTAATCAAGAGGGAGGACTCTGGCTAAAATGCTCAATCTCATCCCAAAAGACAATGAGGATGGACATCGGAAGAAGGAGAAACAGGGAACAACTTAGGAGCCTGCCACAGAGGACCTCTGAAAGGCTCTGCCCTGCAGACTATCAATGTAGATACTGAGACGTATGGCCAACTGCTGGGCAGAGTGCATGGAATCTAATGAAAGAAGTGGGAAATAGTAAGATCTGGAGAAGACAGGAGTTTTAGAAGAAGAGCAAGAGAACCAAAGAATCTGAGCATAGTGATCTTTCCTGAGACTCATACTCTAAGCAAGTACCATGCAGGGTAATAACCTAGAACCCCTGAACATATGCCTATGGCAGTTCCGTGTCCTTGGGGTTCCATACTAATGAGAACAGGGACTGCCTCTGACATAAACTTATTGGCCTGCTCTTTGATCATCTCCACCCTGATTGGGGAGTAGCCTTACCAGGCCACAGAAAAGACAATGCCTAAATTCCTGTTGAGATATGATAGACTTGGGGAGGACCATGTGTGGAAAAGGGGGATCTGAGGTAGGATGGGGAGGGCTTTATGGGGGGATTCAAAGTGAATAAAAGGTAAATAATAAAAATTAACCTTAAAAATATTGAAAATATATAATTCCATTTTGAGTTATTATAGGAGGGTGTGCTTTGGTTTGATATGCCAATGAAAGTAACTAGACAGAATGTAGTCTGTCATTTAGTCTCTGTCACTTTATTTTTTATTATTAGTTTCATTTAGTTACATTTTATTAGTTACATCTGTATCCCAGCTGTATGCTCCCTCATTCCCTCTCAATCCCTCCCTCATCTCTACTCTGACCCTGTCCAAGTCCACTGATTTTGGAGGTTTTTCTTCCCTTTCATCTGACCCTGTTTTATCAGGCATCTTCAGGACTGGCTGCAAAGTCCTCTGTGGCCTAGCAGGACTGCTCCTCCCATGGGGTTTGGAAAGGTCAAATAGCCTGATATTGAGTTTCTGTTACAAATAGTCCCTGTTCCCCTTACTATGGAATATCATTTGGTTTTCAAAATGTTAATCCTACCAATCCATGAGCTACCACGGGCTACAACCAAGCAGAGGTTTAAGTCATTTTCATACATGGTCCTTGGTGGAGTGTCAGTCTCAGAAAAGACCTCTATGCCCAGATATATTTGGTCCTTATGAAGCTCCTATCCTTTACATTACCCCTTCTTTCATATGATTCCCTGCACTTTGCCAAAGGTTAGGGCATGAGTCTTAGTATCTGTTTTGATACACGGCTAGATAGAGTCTTTCAGAAGCCCTCGGCAGTAGCCTCCTGTCCTGTTACTTGTTTTCTTCTATGTCCATTGAACACCCATTTGTCTTTCTAAGTGAGGATTGATCATTTTACCCCGGGTCCTCTTTCTTGTTTCTCTTCTTTAGTTATGTATATTTCATTGTGTTTATCATATCTTATAGGGCTATATAAGTGAGAATATACCATGTATGTCTTTCTCCTTCTGGGATACCTCACTCAGAATGATCTTTTCTAGATCCAAAAATTTGCCTGCAAATTTCATGATTTCCTTGTTTTTGATTGCAGAGTAGTATTCCATTGTGTATAAATACTACAATTTCTGTATCCATTCCTCCGTTGATGGACATCTGGGTTGTTTCCAGGTTCTGGCTATTACAAATAAAGCTGCTACAAATATGGTTAAGCAAATGTCCTTGTTGTGTACTTGAGTAAATTATGGGTATATGCCTAGGAGTGATATAGCTGGGTCTTGAGGAAGCACTATTCCTAATTGTATGAGAACTCGCCAGATTGACTTCCAAAGTGGTTGTACCAGTTTACATTCCCATCAGGAATGAAGGAGGGTTCCCCTTTCTCCAAAACCTCTCCAGCATGTGTTGACATTTGAGTTTGTGATTTTAGCCCTTTTGATGGGTGTAAGGTGAAATCTCAGGGTCATTTTGACTTGAATCTCCTTGATGGCTAAGACTGTTGAGCATCTCTTTAAGTGTTTCTTTTCCATTCTATATTCCTCTACAGAGAATTCTCTGTTTAGCTCTATACCCCATTTTTCAATTGGATTGCTTAATTTATCGTATTTTAACTTCTTTAGTTCTTTATATTTGCTGGATATCAGCCCTCTGTCAGATATATGGTGGGGAAGATCCTTTCCCAGTCTGTAGGTTGTCATTTTGTTCAGATGATAGGGTCTTTTGCTTTACAGAATCTTTTATGTTTCATGAAGTCCTATGTATTGATTGATGCTCTTAGAGCCTATGCTGTTGGTGTTCTGCTCAGAAAGTTGTCTCCTGTGTCAATGAGTTCCAGGGTCTTCCCACATTTTCTTCTAATCAATTTAGAGTATCTAGTTTTTTGTTGAGGTCTTTGATTACTGGGACTTTAGTTTTGGGCAGAATGATAAATATGGATCGATTTTCATTTTTCTGCATGTCGACATCCAGTTGGACCAGAACAATTTGTTGAAGATGCTTTCTTTTTCCCATTGAATATTTTTTGTCTTTGTCAAAAATCAAGTATTCATAGGTGTGTGGATTTATTTTTGGAACTTCTATTTGGTTCCATTGATCCTCCTTTCTGATTCTATGCCAATACCATGCAGATTTTATTACTATTGCTCTGTAGAAGAGGTTGAGATTGGGGATGGAGATACCTCCAGGTAATCTGTTGTTGTACAGGATTGGTTGAAGATTGTATTTTGTTGCTGTTGTTGTTATTGTTGTTCTCCATATGAAGCTGAGAATCTTTCTTTCAAGGTCTGTAAAGAATTGAGTTTCTATTGTGATGGGAATTGTATTCAATCTGTAGATTGCTTTTAACATTTCCAAATGATGATCCTACCAATCCATGAGCACGAGAGATCTTTCCATCTTCTGATATCTTCTTCAATATCTTTCTTCAGAGACTTAAGTTTATCTCAAATGAGTTTTTCACTTGCTTGTTTAGAGTCACCCCAAGGTACTTTATATCCACTGACATTTTGAAGGTATTTTTTCCCTGATTTCTTACTCGGTCTTTTTGTCTTTGGTATACATGAAGGCTTCTGAGTTTTGGGGGGGGGCTGGGTTGTTTTTGTATCCTTCGACTTTGCTGAAGGTGTTTATCAGCTGGAGTTTTCTGGTTGAATTTTTGAGGTTGCTAATTTATATGATCATATCATCTGAGAATAGTGACACTTTGACCACTTTATGATTTGTATTCTTTTGATGTCCTTTAATTCTCTTTATTGCTTTAGCAATGAATCCAAATATTATGTTGAAGAGATATGGAAAGAGGAGGCAGTCTTGTCTTGTCCCTGATTTCAGTGGGATTGATTTAAGTTTCTCTCCATTAAGTTTGATGTTGATTATAGGCTTGCTCTATATTGCCTTTACTATGTTTAGGTGCCTTGTATTCCTGATTTCTCCAAGACTTTAACATGAATGGCCTTTTACTTTGTCAAATACATTTTTGGCATCTGAGGAGATGATAATGTGCTTTTTCTCATTCAGTTTGTTTATGTGGTGGATTACATTGATGGATTTCCCTATTTTGAATCACATTTGGATTCCTTGGATGAGGCTTACTGGGTCATGGAGGAAAATATCTTTGATGTGTTCTTGGATTCTCTTTGCAAGGATTTTATTGTGTATTTTTGCACCCATGTTCATAAGAGAGATAGGTGTGAAGTTCTCTTTTTTTGTTGATTCTTTGTGTGGTTTAGGTATCAAGGTTACTGTAGCTTCAAAGAATAAACCTGGTAAAGTTCCTTCTCTTTCTGTTTTGTGGAATAATTTGGAGATAATTAGATTTACCACTTCTTTGAAGGTCTGGAAGAATTCTGCACTGAATACATCTGGCATAGGGCTCTTTTTGGAAGGGAGACTGTTGACGATTGCTTCACTTTCCTTAGGGAATATAGGACTATTCAATCTTTCTATCTGATCTTGACATAATTTTGGTAGATGGACTCTTTCTAGAAATTTGTCCATTTGTTTTAGATTTTTGAATTTTGTGGCATATAGGCTTTTTTAATAAACACCTAATGATTGTTTGGATTTCCTCACTGTCTTTAGTTATGCCCCCCTTTTCATTTCTGATTTTACTAATTTGGATAGTTTCTCTCTGCCTTTTAGTTAATTTGGCTAAAGGTTTGTCTATCTTGTTGATTTTCTCAATGAACCAGCGCTTGGTTTCATTCATTCTTTGAATAGTTTTATTTTTTTAATTGATTGGTTTTCACCCTGAGTTTGATTATTTCCAGCTATCTGCTCCTCTTGGGTGTATTTGCTTCTTTTTTTTTTTCCAGGTCTTTCAGTTGGGTCATTAAGTTACTTGTATGATATCACAAATTTATTCTGGAAGGCACTTAGTACTATGAATTTTCCTCTGAGCACTGCTTTCATTGTGTCCCATAAATTAGGTTATGTTGTACATTCATTTTTATTGAATTCTAGGAAGTCTTTAATTTCTTTCTTTATTTCTTCCTTATCCCAGCTGTCATTGAGCAGCAAGTTGCTCAGTTTTCATGTGCTTCAAGACTTTTTTCTAATTCCATTGTTGTTGAGGTACAGCTTTAGTCCATGGTGGTCAGATAGAATACAGGGGATTATTTCAATCCTCTTGTATCTGTTGAGGCTTTCTTTATAACCAACTATATGGTCTGTTTTGGAGAAGGTTCCATGAGTTGCTGAAAAGAAGGTATATAGTCTTTTGAGTTTGGGTGGAAAGTTCTGTAGACATCTATTAGGTCCATTTTCTTCTGGACCTCTGTAAATGCCTTTATTTCTTTATTAGGCTCTGTCTAGATGATCTGTTCCTTGGTAAAAGTGAGGTGTTGAAGTTTCCCTATATTAAGGTGTTGGGATCGATGTGTGATTTGAGTTTTAATAATGTCTCATTTATGAATGTAGGTGCTCTTGTATTTGGGGCATAGATGTTCAGAATTGTGATGTCCTCTTCGTGGATTTTTCCTTTGATGAGTTTATAGTACCACTCCTCATCTTTTTTGATTGTTTTTGGTTGCAAGTTCATTTTATTAGATATTAGAATAGCTATACCAGCTTGCTTTCTGGATCTGTTTGCTTGAAAGACCTTTTTCTAGCCCTTTACTCTGAGGTAGTGTTTGTCTTTGTTGGAGAGGTGCATTCTTTGGCAGCAGCAGAATGCTGGATCCTGTTTCCACACCCATTCTGTTAGTCTCTGTCTTTTTTATAGGAGAGTTGAGTCCATCGATTTTTATAGATAATAGGGACCAATGAATGTAAGTTCCCTTTATGTTGGAGTTGGTGGTTTTACTGTGTTTCATTGCTTGTTTTCTTTTAATTTTTGTTGGGATAATATCTTTATTCTGTGTTTTCTTGGGTGAAGTTGTTTTCATTGGATTAGAGTTTTCCTTCTAGTATCTTCTGTAGGGCTGGCTTGCTGTGTAGATAGTGCATAAATTTAGTTTTGTCATGGAATATTTTGTTTTCTCCATCTATGATGATTGAAAGCTCTGCAGGATATATTAGTCTGGGTTGGCATCTGTAGTCTCTTAGTATCTGTATGAAACCTACCCAGGCCCTTCTGGCTTTCATAGTTTCTGATGAGAAGTCTGGTGTGATTCTGATAGATCTACCCTCATATGTTACTTGGCCTTTTTCCTTGCTTCTTTTAATATCTTTTCTTTGTTTATAGATTTAGTGTTTTGACTATGATGTGACATGCTTCTTTTCTGGTCTAGTCTATTTGGTGTTCTGTAGGCCTCTAGTATATTTATGGACATCTATTTTTTTTAAGTTGGGAAATTTTTCTTCTATGAATTTCTTGAAAATATTTTCTGGACCTTGGAGCCTTGAATCTTCTTTTTCCTCTATTCCTGTTATTCTTAGATTTTGTCTTTTCATGGGGTCCTTGCATCCTTGATTTCGTGTATATTTTGTGTTTGGGAGTATTCTGATTTTACTTTTTTTGAGAGAAGTATCACTGTCTGAGAATATATCTTCAGTTCCAGAGATTCTCTCTATCATCTCTTGTATTATGTTGGTAATGCTTACTTTTGTCGTTCCTGATCTGTTCTCCAAGCTGGCCAAATCTTACAGATTTGTTCATTTCCTTTTTAACTGTCTGAATTTCCATGGCTATTGCTTCTAGAGAATTGTTGATTTTCTCTTTATAAGCCTCAAATAATTGGGTAAGCATAGCTTTAAAGTCATTTTCCTGTGCTTCTGATAAATTGGAGTATCCATCAATATTGTGCGTTGCTGGTGATATCATGATATCCTGATTTATGTTGGATGTGTTCTTTCACCTACCCCTGGCATTGGCTTATCTTAAACGTTTCCAGTTTGTTTCTGGATCCTGCATTTCAGACTGGTACTGTCTCTCTCAGGCATCTGGAGAGTTCTTCAGGAAGCAGAGAGAAGTCCTGTGGCCTCTCAGGCTTTGTGTTGCTGCACTAGCTGTACCTGTGGGAAGAAATTACAGAGGTACAATAGGGCAAATGCAGATGGAGGTGCGCAAGCATGTGTGTGTGTGTGTGTGTGTGTAAGTGTGTGTGTGTATGTGTAAGTGTGTCTTGAGGGACAGAGAGGTAGATAATGTTAAACCCTTGAGTGTGTGGGACAGGCTCTGCCTTGCAGGCTTCTAAGGGGTTATTGGTGCATGCACTGTATATTAACCAAGCACTGGTGATGGTTGATGTGCAGTTTCCAGCATTAACCAACTCACCTCCATATTTGGACCCACAATGAGCAGGGGCTTCAATGTTCCAATTCACCCTATGTTTTCCACAGTGGGTATGTGAGTGGGAGGGGTCCAATGCCTCTCTTCTATTTTAGAAGAACTCTGGATCTGGGGCTCTGTAGACCCTCAAGGGTGCACTCACTCTCAAGCAAGTCACATCGGCAAGGATCAGGTTTCTGGGTTCTCTCTTCTCTGGTTTGGTTAGGCTTGTTCTTATGCAGGAGGACTTAAGTGCTGGAGACCTGAGGCAGTTAGCTCTGACCTGAGAATCTCAATGAACAGGCTGTGCCAAGTAGGAGGGTTGTCCAAAAAAGGGGGTTACCATGAGATCAAAGGATCTTTCTCTCCTTCCCCAAATAAATCCACAGGTGACCCTAGAGCAAAGTTCTCACCTCCTGGGATGTTCCCTGTCATTTAGAAAGCCTCACTGTTGTTTCCCTGGCTTCAGAAGTCCTTCCACTGATGTGCTCAGGCGTTCATCTCTTCCACAGCTCAGAAACTGTGCGTGCTAGTCACAATCTTGGCTCTGTCTCCCCTCTGTTACCTTATATCTTTGTTTCTGTTGGTCTCAGTATGTCTATTTTTCAATTTGTTGCTCTACCTCTTTCTCTATCTGTATCTGTCAGTCTCTCTCTCTCTGGTGCCATTTATGGTTCAGTATGAAAAGCTGACTGGTAGCTGACATGACATCCTGAATGGTCTCTGTAAAAAATATAAGCATGGATCCAATTAAAGACTTTTTGTTCAAAGAGTTGCCTTAGTCAGAGAGCATTTTTACAGAAAGTAATTCACTGACTGAGGACATATCTGTGCATTTAACAAATAATAATGGAATCTGTGATAATGTGAAAGTCACATACATGTGACATTATCAATGACCACTTGAAATAAATATGTGATACTTTTGCTGAAATAAGTGTCTTGGATACAGGAACTGTCATATCTGTGTGGTGTGCTTTCAGCTGCCCAGATTGAAGCATATAGGGCTGAACACCCTTACTCTCAAGCACTCTGTCCACTTGGCCCATTTAATAACTGGCTCCTAAATCTCATACTGTCTCTCACCTGTATCATGACATCATTTTCCCACTCAACCAATCAGAACCTGAGAAAATCTTGAGGTTTCCATGAAGAAGAGTAAACAAACTTTCCCCAGGATCCAGTATCTCTGATCCTGTGCACACATGACTTTTTCTTAAAACCAAAAAGGCTTTATATCATCCCTTTATCCAGATCCCACACCTTTACTCCTGTTTACCTCTGTGACAATGTCAGGTAGGAAATGAAACTTTGATATTTACCTAGATTGACAGCTTCCTAAGTAGGGAAGCTTCAAAGTGATGTGGGATTAAGGGGAATGTACACAATGACAAGGTGGTCTCCTATTGTGATTTTGGATCTGAAATTTCCTAGGTTTGAACTGAGGAGTTCCTGTCATACTCACTATATGAACCTTCACATTCTTATTGATATAACAGGCTGGAAGAATCTAGGGTTTCTTGGGGTATTGAGTTTTTAAGAGCAAGAAAAAGAGAAGGAAACCAGACAATTTCTGGGACAGCTTTGGCTGAAACAGAGTGATAAGTGTATAAAAGGAGAACTGAGGGACAATAAACTTTTTGTCAGCTGGTGCTCTTCTACACTAGTGTTACCAACCCTCCATGTGCAGGCTTTCCTTGGCTGACCTGGCTGGATCAATGGCTGTGTCCTACTGAGTGGTCAGTTAGAAACCATCCTGGTCCTGGAGTTTACAGTTAAAACTAGGCATCCAGGACAGAAAAATTGGTCTATTTTATATGAGTAGGACACAATAGCATATATTTCCTCCAGACAAATTCTCTAAATTTATGGTTAGGGCTAGGACTGCTTGTTCAGAGTTGCCACTTGAGCTCATGGGGTCTGACATAGCTGGGTAACAACTTGTTCATGACCAGGATACTCTGCTCCATAATGAGTTCCTGGAAAGCATGCTGTACACTGTCAAAAATCTGTCCTCTATTAGCAGAATCATTTCTCCAGGTTAAAAGTCATTGTAAATGTTGTCAAGATATTTATTTTATTGATTATGTAATTTTATATAATATACTTTACACTCCTTTTCTATTGCTCCCAGGTTCAAATTCCTACCCATGTGTCACACTTAAAAATTTGTATCTTTACATACACCAATTGAAGCATGTGTTTGTTGTTGATGTACTCATTGAAATATGATCAAAGTTTCAGGGCCTAATCCCTTAAAGAAAACTGAGCTTCTCCTTTCTTCACCCTGTCAGCAACAAGGAGAAGAAGCTGTCAGTCCTGAAGAGCTCTATACTTCATCACCTTGATCACATTTTTTCTCATGTATTTATTTATTACAATTTGTTCAGTTTGTTTCCCCTCTGCTGCCCACTCTTTCTTCTCATTCCACTCCCACCTATGCTCCCTGTCTACACCTCTGCCCCTCTCTAGTTATCTAACAGGGGTGGTCCTCCTTTCCCTCTAACTGACCCTAGCTTATCAGGTCTCATCAGGGCTGTCTGCATCATCTTCCTCTGTGGCCTGGTTCTCAGGGCAAGGTTCTTCTTCTGTTCTCATTTCCCTCTACTTATGCCAATCTCCCTGCCTTCTTTCCCAAACGACTGATGGGAGGGATAATTTCTTAGGGAAAGTCCATTTAGACCTTGGTGTTTTAAGGTCTCTCTCTGCATAATATCAGACTGTGGGTCTCTGTATGCAATCTCATTTGATGCAGAAGGACGCATCTCTGTGGATGCAAGAAAATGGTACTTATCTATCAGTTGAGGGCAGAGAGGAACATATTTTTAATAACAACAGCATGTGTTGTTTTAAAATTTTCATAGGATGTCCTGACCCGACAACTTAAATAACTGCCACCCAATACTCCTATTGGAAGACTGGTTTGGTCACAATTATATGGCCTATTGGAAGTTTAACACCCAATATTAGGTGACCTCCTAACAAATGAATACACACCATATTTGTCTTTCTGCATTTTAGTTACTTCACTCAGGATGATTTTTCCTGGTTACAACTATTTGTCTGAAAATGTCATGATGTCATTTTCTTAGCTAAATAATACTCCGTTATGGAAATATTCTACATTTTCCCCACAAAAAGATTGTCAGTCTTGTTCTTTAGACCTTAGGATTTGCTTGGATGTTAATCATTGTAATGAATGACAAACTATCAGGATAACTATGTTCTTTTAACCTAGAAGTTCATCCATCTACTTTCATTTCCTGGTGATTTTAATTGCAATGTCATCTTGAAGCTCATCTATTTACATGTTCAGGTCCCTGCAAGGAAATGTCTGGGAAGGCCTAGGAATCAGAGTCTTGTATATAATATAATTCCTATTGTAATTATATTACAAGAGGGGGTGCTATGAGGTTAATATGCTAATGAAAGTGACAGAGGGAATGGAGTCTTTATCGCTCAGTCTCTGTCACATTCTATCAGTGTTTCTGTCTGTCCTGGTCTCTCTATTTCTCACTCTGTCTCTAGCTCCTTCTCTATCTGTCTGTCTGTCTTGTTTGTCTATCTCCTGTTCCCTGCCTGCCACTTGTGGCTCAGTATGAAAACCTCTCGGTTCTGATGAATGACTACAAGATGACTGCTTGATGACATGATGTCATGGATGGTCTTCATAAATATATAAGCAAGGTCCCAATTAAATGCTTTTTGTTCTAGGAGTTACCTTGGGCAGGAGGCATTTTCACAGTAAGTAATTCACTGATTGTGGACATATCTGTGCATTTAACAAATAATTTAATCTGTCATAATGTGAAAGCCACATGTCAAGGACATGTGCCTTTATGAATGACCACTTGAAAGAAATATATGACACTTTTCCTGAACTAAGAGTCTTGGACACAGGAACTGTCATCTCTGGGTTGTGTGCTTTCAGCTGAAGAGATTGAGGCATATAGGGCTGACCACCCAAGAAGAAGCCATAAGTCCTGAAGAACTCTATACTTCATCACCTTGATCATACTTTATCTTACATATTTATTTATTATGATTTGTTCATTTTGTATTTTCTCTACTGCCCCCTCCTTATTCTCCTTCTTGTACACCGAGCCTCATTCTTTTACCCCTATGCTCTTTCTAAAATTCCCTTGATAGTGATATCCTGCTTTTCCTTCTAACTGACCCTAGCTTACCATGTCTCATCAAGGCTGGCTTCATCATCTTCCTCTGAGTCCGGATTCTCAGGGCATTGTTGTCCTTATATCCTCAATTCTTTCTACTTAGGAAACTCTTCATGCCTCCTCTCCTGCAGGATATCCAGATCTGTGAGTGGAGGGATAATTTCATTTATTGCTGCATGTTTTCAGTTTTCTATTCATAATATCACACCATGGGTCTCTGCATGCACTCTGATTTAATGCAGAAGAAGGCATATCTTTGTAAATAATAACATGCCACTGGTCTGTCAGTTGAGGGCAGAGGGCAACATATGTTATAAAAACTTCCTGGGTTGCTTTAAAATATCTGTAGGATGTTCTGGCCCAACAAATTATTTAACTGCCACCCAATCCCCCTAGTGGAGGACTTGTTTGGTCACAATAGATGGCCTATTGGAACTTTAACCCCCACTATTAGGAGACCTCCTAATAAGTGAATCCATACCATGTTTGTCTTTGTATATTTTAGTTCCTTTATCCATAGTGTTTATTCCTGATTCTGTCCATTTAGCTGAAAATATCATGATGGCATGAATAATACTCCATTATGGAAATATTCCACATCCTCCAATATTCTCCAAAGGAGAAAATGTTACTCCTGTTCTTGTGTCCTTGGAAGTTACTGGTACTTTAATCATTGTATTGAATGAGAAAGTATCAGGATAACTGTGTTCTTTTTGCCTAGAAGTCCCTCCATCTTCTTCCACTTACTGGTGATTTGAAGTGTAATGTCCCCTTGAAGCTCCTCTATTTACTTGTGGAGTCACCAGTAAAGATGTCTGGGAAGGGTTAGGAGTTATGGCATTGTTAGATAATATAATTCCTATTGTGTAGAGAGCCCAGAGTAAAGTCACCATTACAAGATTGCGCTGGCATCCAGCTCTCATCCTGGTAAACAGGTGGAGTTGCGCAGAGTTGCGCATGCACTAAGGCAAAGGCACGCCAAGTCACTGCCCAGCCCGGGGCGTCATATTGGAGTGATGAGCCGACAGCCAATCAGGAGGGTACACGCCGCCCTCAAGCATATATAAACCATGCCTTTTCGTAGCTAAGGGTCTTCCTCTTTCCATTGTAATAAACGCTTGCTGCTTGCTGTGTTAAGGATCCTGGTGTCCACGTGCATTCTTGCTGGTGAGATGGTCGCGCGGGTCACAACTGGTGCCGAAACCTGGGAAGTCTATCATCGCCAGCACCGAGGAGAACCCCGTTCACGGGGAGGATTCAGAACTGCAGGACTAAGGTAGGTTCTGAGCGGTATGTTTGGTCTTGATTTGTCTCATCTCCCACCTAAATTGACAGGAGCTCTTGTAGCTTTCCCTTTTGTGATAGTGGCGCTCGTTTTCTTCCTTTTGGTTTCATTTTGCTTCATAAATATTCTTGTTAAATAATAAATATTTTTGTTAGCTTGCCGCCGTTGGGCACGGTCAGATGGATGTAGATAAGCCACAATGCCCCTCCCTGTGTCAGCTTCTCTCGTAGATAAGGGAGCAACATGGGAGCTTCACATTCGGTGATTTCGGCACTTCAGTCACTCTTAAAACAACATGAGTTAAAAATTTCTAAGAGAAAGTTGGAAGGGTTTATAATGGAGATTGATCGCGTGGCTCCCTGGTTCGTGTGCTTGGGGTCGCTGACGCTTGCTTCCTGGGATAAATTGGAAGGTGATTTGCTGAGAGAGGAAGAAAATGGAAAGTTAAAGGTGGGAACCAGATTGTTGTGGATTCTAGTAAAGTCATGTTTAGAAGACGAGAAATGCCACTCTTCTGTAGCAGCGGGCCAAGGGGTGTTAGAGGAACTACAAGACAACATGTCAGAAACAGAACGAGATAAGAGATTAGGAGCTCATAAAGAAAAAGAAAAGGACATGTCTAAGAAGAAAAGCCCTTCCGTGGACACTAGGCCTGCAGAAGTGATAGAAAAGGGAAAGAACAACCTGGGAGAGAAACATGAAAAAGGAGAAAAGGTTCCAAAAAAAAAAAGCCTCTTTATCCTATAAAAGAACTGGAGGCTTTAGGACTTGATAGTTCTGAATCGGAGGAACTAAGTCCCTCTGAGGAAGAAGATTTGGACGAGGAAGAGGCTCGTTATGAGAAAGAGAGATACTATCCCGACAAGCGGCTGCTGCCACAAAATCAAAAGCAAAAGAAGACAGGAGATAAAACCGCATGTTTTTTTCAGTCTGCTGCCCTGGTTATCCCCAGTGCTCCTCTGCCTTAGGCGGATAAGCCCTGTTCTGACTCCTTCCTTTTAAAGGGAGACAAAAGGAAGGTTTTACCAGCCTTCCCAGTGTTTGAGGCTGAGGATGGGGGCTGTGTTCATGCACCAATAGAATATCCCCTTATTAAGGAACTTGCTGAATCAGTTAATAAATATGGAGTAGATGCTAATTTTACAGTCATGCAGCTTGAAAGACACACTAGTGTGACCATGACTCCAAATGATTGGCAAAATACAGTAAAAGCTGCTCTCCCTAGTATGGGACAATACTTAGAATGGAAAGCCTTGTTGCGGCATGATGCTTCTCAAACTCAGGCAAGGTCCAATGCCAATGCAGAAGATAATCAACGGCAATGGACCTTTGATTTTCTAATAGGGCAAGGCCAATTCATTCATAATCAGACAAATTATGATTGGGGAGCGTATGGCCAGATCTCCGCTGCCGCTATTAAAGCATGGAAAGCCCTCTCAAAAAAGGGCGAGGCCGGAGGACACCTAACAAAGATTATACAAGGCCCCCAGGAGTCATTCTCAGATTTTGTGGCCAGGATGACAGAAGCAGCAGGCAGGATATTTGGAGACCCAGAATGAGTTAGGCCAATGATAGAACAGCTGGTGTATGAGAATGCCTCACCTGAATGTAAGACAGTCATTACTCCTAGAAGAGGCAAAGGGCTGATGGACTGGATAAAGATTTGCTGAGGACTTGGGGGCCCACTTACCAATGCTGGCCTTGCAGCACCTATTTTGCAAAACAGGAACCGTCTTAATCCTGGAGGCCATAAAACCTGTTATAATTGTGGCAAACTGGGTCATCTGAAATGAGAATGCCATGCTCCTGCACAAAAGAAAACTCTAGGACTTTGTACCAAGTGTAGGAAAGGTTATCACTGGGCCAATGAGTGTCGTTCAGTTAGAGATATTCAGGGAAAACTTATTCAACATGATACCCCTCCAGAGGAAAGAAATGAGAGCGTTCCAAAAAACAGTTTCAGGGCCCCAGGTCTCAGGGCCCCAAAAGATATGGGACACAAATGGGCAACAGGAAGACACATCTAGCTGCAGAGCTACAAGAAGCTCCGCAGGATTGGACCTCTGTTCCACCTCCCAGTTCTTATTAATGCCACATATGGGAGTCCAACCTGTCCCGGTTGAGTTTAAGGGCCCTCTGCCTGAAGGAAGTGTCGGCCTTATTCTAGGCCGCTCTTCTCTTACCTTAAAAGGGCTTATGGTTCATCCTGGTATAATAGATCAGGATTATACCGGAAGACTTCAGGTTCTCTGCTCTTGTCCACAAGGCATATTTTCTATTTCTCCTGGGGATAGGATTGCTCAATTAGTTCTCCTACCAAGTTTAAACGACTGTCTTCCCTCTGCCGGAGTGTTGAGAGGCACCAAAGGGCTTGGTTCTTCAGGAACTGATTTTGCTCACTTGGTTGATGATCTCAAAACTAGGCCCACTTTACAATTACAGGTAGAGGGGAAGAACTTTATCAGCATTCTGGATACGGGGGCTGATAAAAGTATTATTTCCTCTAACTGGTGGCCTAAGGCGTGGCCTGTTACACAATCATCTCACTCCTTACAAGGGTTAGGATATGAGGCCAGCCCTGCAGTCAGTTCATGCTCATTGACTTGGCAGGTGCCAGAAGGTCAGACAGGAAGTTTTATAACTTATGTACTCCCTCTCCCCATTAATCTCTGGGGAAGAGACATCTTACAAGATTTAGGGTTAGCATGAACTAATGAGTACTCTCAACAAGCAGTTGACATTATGAAAAGGATGGGATATAAGGAAGGGAAAGGCCTTGGCAAACAGGAGCAGGGGAGGTTAAGCCCAATTTCACAAGAAAGTAATACAGGGTAACAAGGCCTGGGTTTTCTTTAGCTGCCATTGAGGGTTCCATGCCCATATCCTGGCTTACGGAGGAGGCCATATGGGTTCCTCAATGGCTCCTTTCCCTGAAAATTTAGAAGCTGCTACAAGATTAATTAAAGAACAAGTACAACTCGGTCATTTGGAGCCCTCTACCTCTCCCTGGAATACACCTATTTTTGTTATAAAAAAGAAATCAGGAAAATGGAGACTTCTTCATGATTTGAGGGCCATTAATGCACAAATGCGGCTATTTGGTTCCATGCAACGAGGCCTGCCTCTGCTTTACCTAAACAATGGAGTATCATAATTATAGATATCAAGGATTGTTTTTTCTCCATTCCTTTGTGCTCACAAGACAGGCAAAGATTTGCCTTTACCTTACCCACTGTTAATCACCACAAACCAGATAAAAGATACCAGTGGAGAGTTTTACCTCAGGGCATGGCTAAGAGCCCCACCATGTGTCAGTTGTATGTACAAATGGCCCTTGAACCGGTTAGGAAACAATTTCCCTCCTTGTTGTTGTTGTTCCATTATATGGATGACATTCTTTTGTGCCATGAGGAGTTAGCTGTCTTACAGACAGCATATCCTCTATTGCAAAAAACCCTAAGGCAATGGGGCTTACATATTGCTACTGAAAAGGTCCAAATTTCAGAAGTAGGTTTCTTTCTAGGGACTGTTATTTACCCAGAAAAAAAATAGTTCCTCAAAAAATAGAGATTCGCAGGGACCATTTACACACTTTAAATGATTTTCAAAAATTATTGGGCGATATAAATTGGTTGAGGCCATTTCTAAAAATTTCTTCTGCTGAATTAAAACCCCTGTTTGATATTTTGGATGGGGATGCTCATATTTCTTCACCTAGAACCTTAACACTGGCGGCAAGCAGTGTCCTTAAAACCAGAGGTCTACTGACTGCTGTGCTGTGGCAAGATGGACCCTTGTTATGGGTTCATCCCAATGCCTCCCCTGCAAAAATCATTGAATGGTATCCAGATGCAGTTCCTCAGCTTGCCTTTTGTGGGCTAAAAGCAGCCGCCACCCACTTTGGAAATGAACCCAAGGCTCTGATAGTGCTTTCAAAAGATTCAATCTACCTTAATTAATAGGAGATCCCCTGTTTTTATTACACATATTAGGGCCCACTCAGGCCTACCGGGACCTCTGTCCCTTGGAAATGACCTGGCCAATCGAGTGACAAAGTTAATTGTGCTTGCCCTCTCATTAAAATTGGATTTGGCAAAGAACTTTCATAAAAGGTTTCATGTCACAGCCAAGACGCTACATCGTCGGTTTGACATAACTAGAAAAGAGGCTAGTGACATAGTTACTCAATGTCAAAATTGTTGTCAATTTTTACCTGTGCCTCAGGTTGGTGTTAATCCCAGAGGAATCTATCCATTACAGGTTTGGCAGATGGATGTTACTCACATCCCATCTTTCAGCAAATTACAATATTTACATGTCTCCATTGATACTTGTTCTGGAATTATATTTGCTTCCCCATTAACCAGAGAAAAGGCAGCTCATGTTATTCAACATTGCCTTGAGGCATGGAGTGCCTGGGGAAAACCCAAAATTCTTAAAACCTACAATGGACCGGCTTATACCTCTCAAAAATTTGGACAATTCTGTCTCCACATATGGGTGACCCACCTGACAGGTCTCCCGTATAACCCTCAGGGACAAGGCATTATAGAACGAGCTCATCATACTCTTAAATCATATTTAATAAAACAAAAAGGGGGAGTCGAGGAGGCTCTACCCCCAGTGCCACGAGTGCTTATCTCTATAGCACTTTTTACCCTTAATTTTTTAAATCTGGATAGCCAGAGTCGTACGGTGGCTGACCGTCATTGCTCAGAGCCTGAGAGGCCAAAGGAGATGGTCAAGTGGAAAGATGTCTTGACCGGTCAATGGAAAGGCCCGGATCCCATTTTAATAAGATCCAGGGGAGATGTTTGTGTTTTTCCGCACTAAGAAGACAATCCATTCTGGCTACCAGGGCGGTTGATGCGAAGACTTGCGGTACTTGAAGATGATACTCTAACGAATGCACCTACAAAAGTTCTTAGTCCCTGCCTAGATCCTCCTGGTTTGGATTCCTAGTATTTTGGGGGAACAGCACTGGGCCATATTATTTGCCTACCCAAAACCTATGCCGGTTAGACATAATTCATTAGTTTTCTCCAAATTCTTTACATCCAATAAAACCTTGGGTCTACCCCACTTGCCTTATGATGAGACTAAAGTGCCATTAGGGGAAAGCCACGCTTTCCCTGAAATTGGCTCCCTCTGCTTTCAACTTGACAATGTTGAGGGAGATTGCATTTAGCTTGTTAATAGAGCCCTGGTATCATTTGATCGTCTTGATGTCTTGATAGGGGCTGGGCAAATATTACCCAAAGGAAAGAAGCGGCCATGAAAACATCACTGATGTTTATTATACCTTCTGGCAAAAGGTTACTTGGATAAATGGCACTTTTTTGAAACCAAATCTTACAGATAGAGACAGACCTCCACAACCTAGAGTGGCCCCCTCTTGTGTATGGGAGGATGGGGAGTGTCACACCATGGTCTGAGTGCCAGTCACGCGTTACTCGGTTGGCTGATAAAAGTAAGACCTTTTCCTTTTCCCCTAATATGATGGTGGACCCAACAAATGGATGGGTCATGAAACGGGCTTTTTGTACAAGATCTGAGGATGGATCCCTTCCATAAATGGACGCTTTGTGGGGTAAATGGAAGCTGTATGGATCTTAACCCCCTGGGGTTCATCCGTGGTGGTGCAGTAGGAAAATCGATCATTACAGGCACCACAGTGGGTGCTGAGTTGGGATCACCTGGCGAGGCAAAGATAATGGTTAATGAAACCAAACAAATCATTGGTTGGAATAAAACCCTTGCAAATCGAACAGATTACCCACCTAGCCCTATTTGTGTTTACTCCCCCCTTTTTTGCTTATACTCTCCAATGCTTCCTTTATTAATTGCAGTAATGAAACATGCTGGATGTCACAATGTTGGGATGCGAGGCTAGAAACTCGTGCCCTGGTTGCTAGGGTCCCACAGTGGATTCCTGTTCCTGTAGAAACCCCATCCACACTATCTTTACTTAGGCAAAAGAGAGATTTTGGCATAACTGCAGCCGTTGTGACGGCCATTTTTACTAGTGCAGGTGCCGCCACCGCGGCCGGATTGGCTATGGCAAATTCGGTTCAGACAAGTACAACTGTCTCGAAACAACTGTCTGAAAAAGTAAACCAGCTGTCAGCCACTGTGGCGAATGCCATGAGTTTACATTCATCTGCTAGCGCCCAATTAAAGGGTGGCCTAATGATTCTCAATCAGCGTTTGGATCTAGTGGAAGAAAGACTGGACATCTTATTCCAGCTGGCTCAATTGGGATGTGAGAGGAAAGTGGGAGCGCTTTGTATCACTAGTGTACAATATGAAAATTTTACCCGAGCAGCTAATTTGTCCAGAAAATTGTCTTTCTATCTTGCAGGAAACTGGTCAGAAGGATTTGAAGAAACGCTTGAGGCACTGAGGGCAGCAGTAGTGACATTAAACTCTATACGAGTGGATTTGTCGTTGATGAATGGAATTTCTTCCTGGATTTCTTCAGCTTTTTCTTTCTTCAAGGAATGGGTAGGGGTAGGATTGTTTGGCATGGCGTTATGCTGTGGGCTGGTGTTCATCTTTTGGTTGGTCTGGAGGCTAAATGCTCAACAAAAACATGACAAGGTTGTCATTGCTCAAGCACTTGTGGCTATAGAACAAGGATCTTCTGAAATATGGCTGGCCATGCTAAGAAAGTAGCTAAGACTAGACCCTCAGTCGATGCACCCCAGGGATTTTAGCCCATTGCACTGGGTCGATGAGAGGTCTAAATCTGGTCAACCTTTGCCTAAAAGGTTGTGGCACCTGATTAGGAGAGGGGCAGCCCTTGCACTCCCAGGAGCTAGACTCTATTGCACAGGAATGGGTGTCACCCTCCCTTTCTTCCTTAGCCCTTGCACCCAGAGGACTTGCCTCCATTGCACCTGGTAGGGTAAAGAAGTATTCTCGAGCTGGGGGCTCTTGATCGCTTGTTCCCCAAGAAGGAATTTGCTTGATTTGGCCTGGGTTTGAGTATTTCTAGGTGCTGCGATAATGATAATCAGGCCTGAAGCAGCCTTCATCTTAATAAAATAAAAAGGGAGAGATGTAGAGAGCCCAGAGTAAAGTCACCATTACAAGATGGTGCTGGCATCCGGATCTCATCCTGGTAAACACGTGGAGTTGCACAGAGTTACGCATGCGCTAAGGCGAAGGCACACCAAGTCACTGCCCAGGCGGGGCATCATATTGGAGTGATGAGCCGACAGCCAATCAGGAGGGTACACACCGCTAAAGCATATATAAACCATGCCTTTTCGGGGCTAGGGGTCTTCCGCTTTCCATTGTAATAAACACTTGCTGCAGAAGGGTCCTGGTGTCCGCGTGCATTCTTGCTGGCGAGACAGTCGCGCGAGTCACACTATTGGAGTTATATTATAGGTTTTACTGTGAGGTTGATATGCCAATGAGAGGGACCACACAGAATGGAGTCTCTGTCTCTCAGTCTATACATTTTTTCTGTCAATCTCTATCTCTCTATTTGTTAATCTTTCTCTCTAGCTGTTTCTCTGTCTTCGTCTCTCTTCCTGCTGCTTGTATTTCAGTATGAAACCTCTCAGTTCTGCTGAAGGACTACAACAAGGTGACTGCTTGATGACTTGACATCCTGAATGGTCTCTGTAAAAATATAAAGAACGTCCCAATTAAATGGTTTTTATTCAATGAGTTGCCTTGGTCAGGGAGCATTTTTCAAGTAAGAAAGTCCCTGACTGAGGACATATCTGTGCATTTAAGAAATAATTATGGACTCAGTGATAATGTGAAACTCACATTTCAAGGAGAAGTAAATTTAATTATGACCGCTTGAAAGAAATATGTGACACTTTTCCTGAAGTAAGAGTCTTGGACACAGGAATGGTCTTTTCTGTGTTGTGTGCTTTCAGATGAACAGATTGAGGCATGTAGGGCTCATCTCCCTTTCTCTCAAGCAGACTTTCCACTTGGCCCTTTTGATAACTGGCTCCTGAAATCTTACTGGCTTTCATCCATTTCTTGATATCATTCTCCATCTGAGGCAATCAGCATGTGATCTTGAGGTTTACATGAAGATGAGTAAACAAACTTTCCTTAGTGTCCAGTACCTCTGATATTATTTTCTTGGCTGCAAAATACTCTGTTATGGTAATATTGCACATTTTCCCCAAAGGAGAGTATCAGTACTGTTCTTTAAAACTTGGAAGTTGCAGGGACTTTATTCATTGTATTGAATGACAAACTCTCTAGATAACCATGTTCTTTTAGCCTAGAGTCCCTCCATTTCTTCCACTTCCTGGTGATTTGAATTGCAATTTCACTTTGAAGCTCATCTATTTACTTGATGAGTCCCCCGTGAGGAAATGTCTGGGAATGGTTAAGGAGGTATGGCCTTGTTAGAAAATATAATTCCTATTGGAGTTATATTGTAGGAGTATGTCCTTTGAGATTGATATGCCAATGAAAATGACCAGACAGAATGGGTCTCTGTCTCTCTTTCTCTGTCCCTTTATTTCTTTGTTTCCATAGGTCTAGGTCTCCCTATTTCTGAATGTTTCTCTCATGCTCTTTCTCTCTCTGTCTCACTCAGTCTCCATCTCTCTGCCTGCTGCTTGTAGTTCAGTATGAATAGCTCTCAGTTCTGCTGAAGGACTAGAACAAATTGTACACTTGCTGATGTGACATCCAGGATAGTCTGTGTAAAAATATAAGCAAGATTCCAAATAAATGATTTTTGTTCAAACTTTGATATGCAAATGAGGTTGATATGCAAATGAAAGTGACCATACAGAATAGAGTCTCTGTCACTTTGTATCTTTATTTCTGTCAGTTTTTGTCTTAATATTTCTGAATCTGTTTCTCTATCTCTTTCTGTCTCTCTTTCTTTCTGTCTCTCTCTCTCTCTGTCACACTCTGAGTATCTGCCACTTCTCATTAAGTATGAAATGCTCTCAGTTCTGCTGAAGGAATACAAGATGACTGCTTGTCGATATGACATCCTGGATGGTCTCTGTAAAAGTATAAGCAAGGTCCCATTTAATTGCTTTTTGTTCACAAGTTTGCCTTGGTCAGGGAGCATTTTTCCAGTAAGTAATTCACTGACTGGGGACATATCTGTGCATTTATCAAATAATAACGGAATCTGTCATAATGTGACACTCATATATCAAGGACTGTTGATTTTATTGAAGACCATTTGAAATAAATATGTGACACTTTTCTTGAACTTACATTCTTGGACACAGGAACTGTCATTTCTGGGTTGTGTGCTTTCTGCTGCTCAGACTGAGGCATGTAGGGCTGTCAAGCTTTTCTCTCCAGCAGGATGTCCACTTGTCCCTTTCAATAAGTGCCTCCGGAAACTCTGACTGGCTTTCGCCTGTTTCATGACATCACTCTCCCTCTCAGACAATCAGCACCTAACCATTGTGATATCATAATAGCATTGTGATATCATCAGAGCATTGGATGTCCTACTATCATTGTATAGTCTTATTGTTGTGAAGTCATAATAGCTTTTTTGTTTCAAATTTACATTGTGATGTCATAATACAATCATGTCGAAATACTCTTTCGAAGTCATAATAGCATTGTGATGTAATAACATTGTGATATCATAATACCACTGTGAGTCAAAATATTGTAATGTCATAATAAATAGGATTGTGATGTCATAACAGTATTGTGATTTCCAATCATTGTGATGTAATAGCATTGAGATATCATAATAGTATTGTGATATCACAAGAGCATTGTAATATCACAAGAGCAGTGAGATGTCTTAATATCATTGGAAAGTCATACTGTTGCCAAGTCATAATAGCATTGTAATATCATAATTCCATTGTGATATCATAAAACATTCATGTCATAAGAGCATTGTGATATCATAGTAAAAATGTGATATCATAAAAGCATTTTGATGCCATAATAACATTGTGATATCTTAAAACCACTGAGATGTCATAATATTGGGATGTCATAATAGTATTATGATGTCATAATACCTTTGTGATGTTGTGATAGTATTTTGATTTCTTATCATTGTAAAGTCATAATAGCATTGCAAAGCCGTAATAGCATTGTGATGTCATAATACCATTGCTATGTCATATGATATCATAATAGCATTGTGATGTTATAAGAGGTTATTGATGTTATAATAGCATTGTGATATCATAATAGAATTGTGGTGTCATAATATCATTGTGATTGTCAAATTTCCTTTGTGATGTCATAAAAATCATGTTGTAATAGCATTTTAATGTCAGAATAGCATTGGGATGTCATGGCGAATTTTGATGTCAGAATGCCATTGTGAAAGCATAACCTCATTGTGATGTTATCAGAGCATTGTTATGTCATAATACCATTGTGATGTCGTCATAGCATTGTGAAGTAATAGTGTAGTGAAATCATAATAGAATTTTGATGTCAACATTCCATTGTGATGTCATAGCACTATCTTGTTGTACTACCACTCTATTAATAGCATGGTGATATCATAATACCATTTTGATGTCATATCATTCTGATGTCATAAAAGCATTTAAATGTCATACCATTGTGATGTCATAATATCTTTTTGACATCATAATACCATTGTGATGCCATGCCATTTTTGAAGTTATCATAGCATTGTGATACCCTAATAATATTGTGATGTCATAACAACATTGTGATGTCTTAATACCATTCTGAGGTTATAATAGCATTGTGATATCATAATAGCATTAAGATTTCATACCATTGAAATGTCAGAATACAACTGTGATATCATAATACATTTTTGAAGTCATAATAGCTTTGTGATGCCATAATACCATTGTGATGTGATAACACATTTCTGATTTCATCATAACATTGTGATGTCATAATAGCATTGTGATACCATAATACCCATTGTGATGTCATCATAGCAACATGATGTCATATCATTTTTATGTCATAATATAATTGTGATGTGAAAGTATTCTTTTAGCCTAGAAGTCCCTCAATCTTCTCTTACTTCCTGGTGATTTGAATTGCAATGTTCCGTTGAAGCTCTCTATTTACATGTGGAGTCCAAAGTGAGGAAATGTCTGAGAGGGGTTAGGAGTTATGGCCATGGTAGATAATATAATTCCTATTGGAGTTATATTATGTAAGGGTGTGCTTTGAGGTTGATATGCCAATGACAGTGACCAGACATAACTGAGTCTCTATCTCTAGGTCTCTGTCACTTATGTCATATTTTTTGTCGGTCTCAGTCTCTCTGTTTATGAATGTGTCTCTCTAGTTCTTTCTCTCTCCATCTCTGTCTCTCTGTCTGCCAATTGTAGTTCCCTATGAAAAGCTCTCAGTTCTGCTGAACGAGTGCAGCAAGATGACTGCTTGCTGATGTGACGTCCTGGATGGTATTTGTAAAAATATAAGTACAGTCCCAATTAAACACATTTTGCTCAAAGATTTGCCTTCATGGGGGAACATCTTAACACAAGTAATTCACTGACTGAGGACATATCTGTGAATTTAACAAATAATAATTGAATCTGTCATAATGTGAAACTCACATGTCAAGGACTAGTAACTTTATTAAAAACCACCTGAAAGAATTCTGTGACAAATCAACTGAACTAAAAGTCTTGGACATAGGAACTGTCATCTCTGGGCTATGTGTTTTCAACTGCCCAGATTGAGGCATGTAGAGCTGCTAAGCCTTTCTCTCATATAGGCTGCCCACTTGGCCCTTTTAATAACTGGCTCCTGAAACTCTTACTCTCTTTCACCTACTTCATGAAATCATTCTGCTTTTCAGCCATTCAGCACCTGAGATAATCTCAACACTTCCATGGAGGTACGTAAACAAACTTTCCTCAGTGTCCAGTGTCTCCGATTCTGTGCACACGTGACTTTCCTTGTGAAACCCAACAAGCCTTTATCTCATCCCTTTATCCAGATCCCACATGTTTATTCCTGTTTACCTCTGTGACAATGTCAGGTAGGAATTGAAACTTTCTTGTTTATTTAACTGGACATCTTCCTAAGTAGGGCAGCTTCAAAGTAATGTGGGATTAAGAGGAATATACTGAAAGACAAGGTGGTCTCCTACTGTGGAGGATTAATTTCAAATTGATTTGAAATTTCCTAGGTTGTGACTTTGAACTGAATAGTTACTGGCATATTCACTAAATATACCTTCACATTCTTATTGATATAATAGGCTGGCAGGGTTTAGGTTTTCCTGGGGTATTGTGTCTTTAAGAACAGGGAAAAGAGAAGGAAACCAGGTAATTACTGGGACTCGTTTGAGTGAAACAGAGAAATGACGATGAGTATAATAGGAGAACCTTAGTGGAAATGAACTTTGACAGCTGGTACTGTTCCACGTTAGTTTTGACAACCCTCTATGGGCAGGGTTGCCTGGGCTGACTTGGCTGGATCAGTAGCTGTGTCCTACTCAGTGGTCATTGAAGAACAAATTCTGGTCCTGTGGTTGAAATTTCAAATTGTGCCTTCAAGACAGAGAAATGTGACCGTTATATATGCTTGGTATACAAGAGCTGCTGTTTTTCCTGTTGTGGTCCTCCAGGCAAAACCTGTAAAAGTATTGTTAGTGCCAGGATGGCTTAATTCAGAGGTGCCTCCTGAGCTCATGGGGTCTGAGGTAACTTGGTAAACACTAGTTCAAGGCTAGGATTCTCTGCTATATAATGTGTTCCTGGAAAGGATGCTTTACAAAGTCAAACTCTGCCCTCCTTTAGTGGAATGTTTTCTCCATGTTAAAATTCATTGTAAAAGTTGTCAACATATTATTTAATTTCTTATGTGGAAATTTGATATAATATACTTTACACTTCTTTTCCATTGCTCTCATTTTCAAATTCCTACCCATGTGTCACACTATTTTTTTTCTTTAAAATACATCAATTCAAGTATGTAAAGTTCATATACACATTGGAACATGATTTGAGTCTCAGTGCAAAATCCCATAAAGAAAACTGAGTTTATCCTTGGACAACCTGGCATCACCCACAAGAAGAATCTATCAGTCCTGAAGAACTCTATATTTCATCGCCTTGAAAACAGTTTTTCTTATGTAGTTATTTATCATGAGTTGTTCACTTTGAATCCCCTCTGCTGCTCCCTCCCCTTCTCCTTCCATTTCCAAACACCTTCCTTCTTCTACCTCTATGCTCTTTTCTCTAGTTCCCTGATAGGGAATGTCCTCCTCTTCCTTCATTCTGATCATAGCTTATCAGGACTCATCAAGGCTGGCTGTATCATCTTCCTCTGTAGCCTGGTTCTCAGGGCATTGTTCTCCTTGTGCCCTCAATTTCCTCTACTTATGACCCTTCCTGCCTCCTATTCTTAGCCCTTTTAATAACTGAATCCTGAATCTCTTACTGGTGTTCCCCTATTTTGTGACATCATTCTGCCTCTCAGCCAATCAGTACCTGAGAGAATATTGTGGTTTCCAGGGAGATGAGTAAGCAATCTTTCCTCAGGGTCCAGTATCTCTTATCCTGCACACACATGACTTTTTCTTGTGAAACCCAACAAGCCTTTATCTCATCCCTTCATCCAGATACCATATCTTTATTCCAGTTTACCTCTGTGACAGTGTCAGGTAGGAAATGAAAATTTAATGTTTATTTTATTGGACATCTCCCTAAGTAGGAAAGCTTCAAAGTGATATGGGATTAAGGAGAATGTACCCAATGACAAAGTGATCTCCTACTGTGGCCTTGGATCTGAAATTCCCTAGATTTTAACTTTGAACTGAGTGGCTACCTATGTACTCACTAAATATACCTTCACATTCTTATTGATATAATAAGCTGGCAGTTTCTACGGTGGCCTGGGGTATTATAAAAGAGAAGAAAACTACACATTTCCTGGGACTCGTTTGGCAGAAACAGAGAAAGATTGGTGTATGTAAAAGGAGAACTGAGGGGCAACAAAGTATTTGAAAGCTGATTCTGTTCCACACTGATGTTGCCAAACCTCTATGAGCAGGGTTGCCTTGGATGACTTGGCTGGATTTGCAGCTCTGTCTTATTCAGTGGTAAGTCATGAACTCTCCCAGCCTTAGGGTTTACAGTTAAAACTGAGCCTTAAGGACAGAGAAGTGGGTCCATGTCATATGCCTACGACACCAGAGCAGCTGTGTTTTCTGCTGTGATCCTCCAGACAAACCCTCTAAATGTAGTGTTAGTTCAAGGAATGCTTGTTCAGATGTGCCACCTGAGCTCATTTTGTCTCAGGTAGCTGTGTAAACACTAGCTCATGGTGAGAATTCTCTGCTACATAATGAGATCCTGGAAAGCATGCCTTTAAAGTCAAACTCTGTCTTCATTTAGCAGAATCTTTCCTTCATATTAAATGTCATTGTAAAATTTGTTAACATTTAATTTTTCTTATTTATATATTTCATATAATATAGATTACACTCCTTTTCCATTGCTCCCAGGTTCAAATTCCTACCTATGTGTCACACGTATTTTTTCTGTAAAATATATCAATTGTAGTTTGTGTTGTTCATATACTCATTAAAACATAATCAGAATATCAGTGACAAGTTACTTAAAGAAAACTGAGTTCATGCTTGTCACACCTGGGTAACACCCACAAGAAAACCATCAGTCCTAAAGAGTTCTATACTTTATCACCTTGATCACAGTTTTCACTATTGTATTTATTTATTAAGAATTTTTTATGTTGAGTCCCCTATTCTTCCTTCTCTCTCTTCTCTTTCCAGTTCCACCCACACTCCTTCTTCTACCCCTATGCCCTTTTTCTAGTTCCCTAATAGGGGAAATCAGTCTCTGGCTTCTATCTGACCCTAGGTCATCAGGTCTCACAGAGGCTCTCTGTATTGTCTTCCTCCATAGTGTGATTCTCAGGGCATTGCTCTCCTTGTGTCCTCAATAGTTATGACACTCTTCCTGCCTCCTTTCCTACAGGTTTCCCAGAGCTCTGACAGGAGGGAGAATTTCAAAGAGAAATCTCTTTTATAGCAGTGTGTTTTAAGGTCTCTCTGTGCATAATATTGGCCTGCGGGTCTCTGTATGTAATCACATTTGGTGCAGAAGGAAGTATCTCTGTGGATACAAGAACATGGCACTTATCTATCATGTGAGGGCAGAGAGCAATATATTTAATTAATAACAGCCTAGTTTGCTTGAAAATTTCCATAGGATGACCTGGCCCAAGAACTCAATTCACTGCCACCCTATTCCCCTAGTGGATGACTGGTTTGTTCACAATAAATGGCTTATTGGCTCTTTATCCCCTACTATTAGGAAACATCCTAATAAGGGAATACACAGCATATTTGTCATTCTGTATTTCAGTTAATTCACCCAGGATGAATTTACTGGTTCCATCATTTGCCTGAAATATCTTGATGTCATTTTCTTAACAGAATAATACTTCCTTATGGAAATATTCCACATTTTCTCCAAAAAAAGGAGATTGTGAGTCCTGTTCTTTAGAACTTTGAGGTTGCTGGGACCTTAATCATTGTATTGAATGACAAACTATTAGGATAACTATGTTCTTTTAGTCGAGTATTCCCCCCATCTTCTTCTACTTCCTGGATTTGAATTGCAATGTCTACTTGAAGCTCCATCTATTTAGATGTTGAGTCCCCAGTTAGGAAATTTCAGGGAAGGGTTCGGGGGCACGGCCTTTTTAGATAATATAATTCCTGCTGCAGTTATCATATAGGAAGGTGTGCTTTCTGGTTGATATGCCAATGAAAATGACCAGACAAATGGACTCTCTGTCTATCGATTGCTGTCACTTTATATTTTGATATGGTCATTCTCTCTCTCCAGCTGAATATGTCTCCCTAGCTCTTTCTCTCTCTGTGTCTCTCTGTCTCCCTCTCTCAGACTGTGGCATGTGAAATACTCTCAGTTCTGCTGAAGGACTACAATAAAATGACTGCTTGCTGACATGATATCCTGGGAGGTCTGTGTAAAATATATAAGAAAAGTCCCAATTAATCACTTTTTGTTCAAAGACTTGGCTTTGTCAGGGAGCGTTTCCCATTAAGTAATTCACTGACTGAGTACATATCTATTTTTTCTTATTTTATTTTTCTTTTTAGTTACATTTTGTTAATTCTGTGTCCCAGCTGTATCCCTCCCCAAACCCACACTCCCTCCCTGTCCCTTTCCAAGTCCACTGATAGGGAAGGACCTCCTCCCCTTTCATTTGACCCTGTTTTATCACATATCTTCAGGGCTGGCTGTAGAGTCCTCCTCTGTGACCTAACAGGACTGCTCCTCCCCTGGGGGGGGAAGTCAAGGAGCCAACCTTGAGATCCTGTTAGAAATAGTCCTTGTTCCCTTACTTTGGAAAACTATTTGGTTACTGAGCTATCACGGGCCACATCCAAGCAAAAGTTCTAGGTTATATCCATAGATGGTCCTTGATTGAGTGTCAGTCTCAGAAAAGACCCTGTGCCCGGATATATTTGGTCCTTGTAGATCTCCTATCCTTTCCATATCATACTAACTCCCCTTTTTTCATATGATTCCCTGCACTCTGCCGAGGGTTTGGTTATGAGTCTTAGTGTCTGCTTTGAAACACTGCTAGGTAGAGTCTTTCAAATGCCTTTTGCGGTAGATTCCTGTCATACCTTAAGTGCACATCCCATTTGTCTTTCTAAATGAGGATTGATCATCTTTGCCCCTGTCCACTTTCTTTATCTTCTTTAGGTGTGTAGATTTCATTATGTTCATCATATCTTGTAGGTCTATATAAGCAAGTATATACAATGTTTGTCTTTCTCATGCTGGAATACTTCACTCAAAATGATCGTTTCTAGATCCCACCACTTGCCTGCAAATTTCATGATTTCCTCCTTTTTAATTGCTGAGTAGTATTCCATTGTGTAAAAATACCACAGTTTCTGTATCCATTCCTCCGTTGATGAACATCTGGATTGTTTCCAAGTTCTGGCTATTACAAATAAAGCTGCTACAAACATGGTTGAACAAATGTCCTTGTTGTGTACTTGAGCAAATTTTGGGTATATACCTAGGAGTGGAATAGCTAGGTCTTGAGGTAGCACTACCCCTAATTGCCTGAGAAAGTGCCAGTTTGACTTCCAAAGTGGTTGTACCAGTTTACATTCCCACAAGCAATAGAGGAGGTTTCCCCTTTCTCCACAACCTCTCCAGCATGTGTTATCACTTGAGTTTTTCATGTTGGCCATGGGTGTAAGGTGAAATCTCAGGGTCGTTTTGATTTGCATTTCCCTAATAGCTAATGTGGTTGAGCATTTCTTTAAGTGTTTCTCTGCCATTCGAGGTTCCTCTTTCGAGAATCCTCTGTTTAGCTCCTTTCCCCATTTTTTAATGGGAATACTTGGTTTGTTGCTTTTCTGCTTCTTTAGTTTTTTATATATACTGGATATTAGCCCTCTGTCAGATAAAGGGTTGGTGAAGATTCTTTCCCAATCTGTAGGCTGTCATTTTGTTTTGATGACAGTGTCCTTTGCTTTACAGAAGCTTTTCAGTTTCATGAGGTCCCAATTATTGATTGTTGCTCTTAGAGCCTGTGCTGTTGGTGTTCTGTTCAGGAAGTTGTCTCCTGTGCCAATGAGTTCTAGGCTGTTCCCCACTTTTTTTTCCAACTGATTTGGAGTATCTGGTTTTATGTTGAGGTCCTTGATCCACTTTGACTTTAGTTGTGTGCAGGATGGTATATATGGATTTATTTTCATTTTTCTGCATGTAGACATCCAGTTGGTCCAGCACCATTTGTTGAAGAGGCTGTCTTTTTTCCATTGAATGGATTTGTCTTCTTTGTCAAATATGGAGTATTCATAGGTGAGTGGGTGTATTTCTGAGTCTTCTATGTGGTTCCATTGATCTTCCTTTCTGTTTCTATGCCAATACCATGCAGTTTTTATTACTGTTGCCCTGTAGTACAGCTTGAGATCAGGGATGGAAACACTTCCAGATGATCTGTTGTTGTACAGGATTGTTTTGGAGATTCTGGGTTTTTTGTTTTTCCATATGAAGCTGAGAATGTTTTTTTCAAGGTCTGTAAAGAATTGAGCTGGTATTTTGATGGGAATTGCATTAAATCTGTAGATTGCTTTTGACCGTATGGCCATTTTCACAATGTTAATTCTACCAATCCATGAGCACGGGAGAACTTTCCATCTTCTGATATCTTCTTGGATTTCTTTCTTCAGAGACTTGAAGTTTTTCTCAAACAGGTCTTTCACTTGCTTGGTTAGAGTCACACCAAGGTACTTTATGTTATTAGTGGCTATCGTGAAGGGTGTTGTTTCCCTAATTTCTTTCTCAGCTTTTTTTTTTTTTTTTTTTTTTTTTTTTTTTTTTTTTTTGGTATACAGGAGGGCTTCTAATTTTTTGGAGTTGATTTTGTATCCTGCCACTTTGCTGAAGGTGTTTTATTAGCTGAAGGAGTTCTCTGGTTGAACTTTTGGGGTAACTCATGTATACTCATGGCTACTCCAGCTTCTTTTCTGGAACCATTTGCTTGAAAAACAGTTTTCTAGCCCTTTACTCTGAGGTAGTGTTTATCTTTGCTGCATAGGTATGTTTCTTTGATGCAATAGAATTGTTGGATCCTGTTTCTGTAACCATTCTGTTAGCCTGTGTCATTTTTTTTGGTGAATTGTGTTCATTGATATTGATAGATAATAGTGACCAATGCATGTTAGTTCCTTTTGCAATGGAGTCAGTGATCTTACCCTGTTTCATTGCTTGTTTTCTTTTCATTTATGTTGGGATATTATCTGTATGCCCTCTTTTCTTGGGTGAATTTGTTTTTGTTGGATTGGAGTTTTCCTTCTAGTATCTTCTGTAGGGATGGTTTGCTGTGTAGATATTGCATAAATTTAGTTTTGTAATGGAATATTTTGTTTTCTCCATCTTTGATTGAAAGCTTTGCAGGGTATAGTAGTCTGGGTTGACATTTGTGATCTCTTAGAATCTCCATGATACTTGCCCAGGCCCTTCTGGCTTTCATAGTTTCTGATGAGAAGTCCAGTGTGATTCTGAAAGGTCTACCTTCATATATTACTTGGCCTTTTTCCCTTGCTGCTTTTAATATCCTTTCTTTGTTCTGTAGATTTAGTTTTTTGACTATTATGTGATGTGATGTGTGTTTTTTCTGGTCTAGTCTATTTGGAATTCTGTAGGCCTCTTGTATATTTATGGACATCTCTTTAAGTTGGGAAAATTTTCTTCTATGATTTTCTTGAAAATATTTTCTGGATCTTGGAGCCTGGAGTCTTCTTTTTCATGAATTCCTATCATTCTTAGATTTTGTCTTTTCATAGCATCCTTGATTTCTTGGATATTTTTTGATTGGATCTTTTCTGATTTTACTTTTTCTTTGAGAGAAGTATCAATTTCTGCAAGTGTGTCTTCAGCTCCAGAGATTCTCTTTTCCATCTCTTGTATTCTGTTGGTGATGCTTACTTTTGTGGTTCCTGATCTTTTCTACAAGTTCTCCAGCTCAAGGGTTTTCTCAGTTTGTGTTTTCTTTATTGATATCTAATTCTGTTTTCATGCCTTGCACCATTTCTTTCATGTGTTTGAATTTGGATTCCTCTCTCTCTATGATGGCCTCTATTTCTTTGTTGGAAAATATTGAGTTACACGGTGGTCTCTTACTGTGGGGTTGGATCTGAAATTTCCTAGGTTGTGTCTTTGAACTGAGCAGTTACTCACTTCCTCACTAAATGTAGCTTCACATTCTTATTGATATACTAGCTCATCTATTTATGTGTGGATTCCCCAGTGAGGAAATGTCTGGGAAGTTGAATAATATAATTCCTATTGCAGTTATATTGTGGCAGGGTGTGCTTTGAGTTTGACAGGCAAATGAAAATTACCAGACAGAATAAAGTCTGTCACTTTATATCCTTTTTTTTTCTTTAGCTCTTGCTCTCTATTTATAAATATGTCTTTATAGCTCTTTCTCTCTCTGTCTCTCTCAGTCTCCCTCTCTTTGCCTGCTGCTGTAGTTCAGTATGAAAAGCTCTTGAAAGAAACATGTAACAAATCAACTGAACTAATAGTCTTGGAGACAGGAACTGTCATCTCTGATTTGTGTGCTTTTACCTGCCCAGATTGAGGCATGTGGGGATGCTCAGCTTTTCTCTCAAGCAGGCTATCCACTTGGCCTTTTAATAACTGGTTCTGGAAACTCTTACTGGATTTCACCTGTTTCATAACATCATTCTTCCTCTCATTCAATCAGCACCTTACCATTGTGATATCATAATAGCATTGGGATGTCATGATGAATTTTCATGTCCTGATGCCATTGTGATGTTATAATAACATTGTGATGTCATCATAGCATTGGATGTCCTAATATCATTATGAAGTCTTACTGTTGTTTAATCATAATAGATTTTGATGTCAAAATTCCATTGTGATGTTAAAACACAATCATGTCTAAATACCACTGCAAAGTCATAATAGCATTGTGATGTCATAATAACATTGTTTAATCATAATACCATTGGGATGTCATAATATTGTAATATCCTAATAGCATTGTGATGTTATAATAGACTTTTGAGGTACAAAGAGCATTGTGACTTCAAAATTCTATTGTGATTAGATACCACAATCATGTTGAAATACCATTGTGATGTCATATTACCCTTGTGATGTTATAATACCATTGGTCTGTAATAATATCATTGTGATATCATGACACGACACCATTGTGATGTCATGATAAAGTTGTGATATCATAATACAATTGTGATGTCATGATAGAATTGAGATATCATAATACTATGGTGATATCATAAGAGCACTGAAATGTCGTGACACAATTGTGATAACATAACCATTGAGATGTCATAATAAAGTTGTAATGCCCTTTTACAAATGTGATGTGATAATAGAATTGTGATTTCATAATACCATTGTGAAGTCAAAATACCATAGTGATATCAAAATAGCAATTTAATGTCATAATGCCATTGTGATGTCATCATAGCACTGTGATGTTATCATACCATTGTGATGTTAAAATGCCATTGTAATGTCATACCACAATTCTGTTGGAATAGTATAATATGTCATAATATCATTGTGATATCATAAAAGCATTGGAATGGCATGAGAACATTGTGATGTCATAATAGCATTGTGATGTTCTACTACCATTGTGAAGTAATAATAGCATTGTCATGTCATAGTACTACTGTGATATCATAAAACTGTTGTAAAATCTAATACCATTAGATGTCATACCATTGTGCTGTGATGCCACAATGGAATTGTTATGTTATTTTATTACTTTGAGGTTCTTATTCCATTGTAATATCATACTATGATTATAATATCAAAATACCATTGTGATATCGTAATAGCATTTTGAGGTCATAACGAAATTATAATGTCAAAATTCCATTGTTATGTCGTAAAACAATCATGTCATAATAGAATTGTTATGTTATAATACCATTGTGATGTCAAAATTCCATAGTGATATCATATGAGGATCATATAATTGTAATATCATAATAGCATTGTGCTGTCATAATAGCTTTGTGATGTCAAAATTATTTTGTGATGTCATATGACAATCATTATGATGTCATAATAACATTATGATGTCATAATAGCATTGGGATGTCATGACACTATTGTGAAGTCACCAAAGCATTTTTATATCAAAATTCCATTGTGATGACATAATAGCATTTTAAAACCATTATAACGTGATGTCAGCATAGCATGGCGTTAGGGTTATGGTTAGGTTTAGGGTTTAGGATTAGCATTAGTGTTAGACATCTTCTACTTGGGTTTGATGTTTATTTTGGCTATCTTTTGTGTGTGTCCTTTTTTGATATGGGATGAACAGTTTTGCCTTTTAAACATATGAAGTATTATTTTTGAGTTTTTAGTACCTAACTAGGATGGTGTGTACTTTGCCAGCTGCAAGACTCCCGTGTCTATTTTGCCTTAGGTATGACCAATATCTATGCCCTGTGAAAATATGTCATGTTGAAAGGATCAGTCATCTTCCAGAGCAGTGAGACATATTAATTTAGTCAGCATTTAAAAGTTTTTTGACATGGCACGTGTGCAGCTTGCATGTTTGTCTCCCAGCCTAATTTTAGGTTCTTACATTGACCAACAGAACATATCTCTTGAACCATAATGGCCTTTGGCAGGAGTTCTTCTGTGGAAGGCCCAATTTTTGAGATTGCCTGGACTTTTTAGAGCATTGTAACATTATCTCTCCTCTTATAAAACTAAAATTGATATGAATTCAATCTTTAAAACAGTAAGGACATAACATCTATCATTATGGGAAAAGAACTGTCATGCTAACCTTCAGGATTTTTTTTTTCATTTTAATCTTTTACCTCTGTGACAATGTCACTTAGGAAATGGAAATTAATGTTTATTTAACTGGACAGCTTTCTAAGTAGAGAATCTTCAACGTGATGGGGAATTAAATGGAATGTACCCAATGACAACAGTTCCTACTGTGGTCTTGGATTTAAAATTTCCTAGGTTGTTACTTTGAACTGAGCATTTAGTGGCATATTCACTAAATGTACCTTCATATTCTTATGGATAAAATAGGCAAACATGGTCTAGGGTTCCCTGGGGTGTTGAATCTTTAAGAGCAGCTAAAAGAGAAGGAAATCAGACAATTCCTGGGATTGGTTTGGCTGAAACACAGAAAGAACTGTGAATGTAAAAGAAGAATTGAGGGGCAATAAACTCTTTGAAAGCTAGTGATGTTGCACACTAGAGTTGCCAACCCTCTATGAGCATGGTTGCTTGTCTACCAGTCTGGATTGTCATTTGTGTCCTACTCAGTGGTCAGAGAACAATCCTTCTGGTTCTGGGGTTTACATTTAAAACGAGGACTTGAGGACAGAGACATGGATATTATATGCCTAGAACACCAAGCAGATATTTTTCCTGCTGTGGTCCCCAAACTAACTCTCTAAATATAGTATTAGTGTCATGTGTCTTTTTAAGAGGAGCAACCTACGCTCCTGAGGTCTGAGGTAGCTGGGTAAACACTAGTTCATGACTAGGATACTCTGCTACAAAATGAATTTCTGGAAAGCAAGCCTTACAAAATCAAATTCTTTGCTCCTTCAGTGGAATCATTTCTCCATGTTAAAAGTCATTGTAAAAGTTGTGAACATATTATTTTAATTACTTATGAGGGAATTTTGTTTAATATACATTACACTATTTTTCCATTGCTCCCTGATTCAAATTCTTACCCTTGTGTCACAATTTTTTTCTTTAAAATATATCAGTTGAAGTATGTGTGGTCCATATACTCATTGGAACATGTTCAGAATCTCAGTGCCAAGTCCCTTAAAGAAAACTGAGATCATCCTTTCCGCAACCTGCAACCACCCCCAAGAAGAAGCCATGTGTCCTGAAGATATCTATACTTCTTCACCTTGATCAAGTTTTTCTTATTTATTCATTATGATTCGTTCACTTTCTATCCTCTCTGCTGCCCCCTCCTTCTTCTCTTTCTAGTCCCACTCATCCTCCTTCTTATATCTCTATGACCTTTTTCTAGTTCTCTAATAGGGAGACCCTCCTCCACCTTCTGTCTAACCCTAGCTCATCAGGTTTCATCTAGGCTGGAAGAATCATTTTCCTTTGTAGCCTGATTGCCAGGGAATTTTTCCCCTTCTGTCCTCAATTCCCTTTACTTATTACATAATTCCTGCCAAATCTCCTGCAGGCTTCTCAGAGCTCTGAGGGAAGGGAGAATTTCATAGGGAAATCCTATTCAGTACTAGGTGTTTTAAGGTTTCTCTCTGCATAATATTTGACTGTGGGTCTCTGCATGGAATCCTATTTGATGCAGAAGGAAGCATCTCTGTGGACAGAACATGGCACTGAATTAATCAGTTGAGGGCAGAGAACAACATACTTTAATAACAACAGACTGGGTTGCTTGAAAATTTCCTTAGGATGCCCTGGCCCAAAAACTCAAGTAACTGCCACCCAGTTCTCCTAGTGGAAGACTGTTATGGTCACAAAAGATGGCCTTTTTAACTTTAACTGCACTATTATGAGACCTCCTAATAAGTGAATGCATACCATATTTGTCTTTCTGCATGTTAGGTACTACACCCAGGATGATTTCTTCCATTTGCCTGAAAATATCTTGTCATTTCTTAGCTGATTAATACTCTGTCATAGAAATGTTCCACATTTCCTCCAAAAGAGATGGTCAGTCCTGTTCTTCAGTCCTTAGAATTTGCAGGGACTTTAATCATTGCATTGAATGACAAACTATCAGGATAAATATGTTCTTTTAGCCTAGAAGTCCCTCCATCTTCTTCCACTTAGTGTTGATTTGAATTGCAATGTTCCCTTGAAGCTTGTTTACTTACATGTCAAGTCCCCACCAAGGAAATATGTGGGAAGTGTTAGGATTTGTATGGCCTGGTTAGATAATATAATTCTTTTTGTTTCACTTATTTCTTTCTCAGCCCTTTTGTCTTATGTATACATGAAGGCTACTGATTTTTTTTGAATTAATATTGTATCCAGCCAGTTTTCCACAGGTACTTATCAGCTGTACAACTATGCTGGTAGAAATTTGGGTCACTCTGGTACCTGTCATATCATCTACAAATATTGATACTTTGATTTCTTCCTTTCTGATTCCTATTCCCTTGATGTCCTTCAATTATCTTATTCTCTAGCCAGGGCTTCCACAACTATGTTGAAGAGATATGGAAAGAGTGGGCAGACTTGCCATGTTCCTGATTTCAGTAGGATTGCTTTAAGTTTCTCTCAAAATCTCAAAAGATAACACATGCTGATGAGATCGTGGATAAAGGAGAATCCTTCTTCCTTGCTGGTGGGAATATAAACTTGTACAACCACTCTGGAAATCAGTCTGGTGCTTTCTCAGACAAGTAAGGAATAATACTTCCTCAAAAACAAATTATACCACTCCTAGGCATATATCCAAAAGAGGCTTAAGTACACAATAAGGACATTTGCCCAACCATGTATGTAGCAGTTTTATTTGTAATAGCCAAAACCTGGAAATAACCCAGATGCTCCCCCAACTGAAGAATGGATACAGAAATTGTGATATATATACACAATGGAATATTACTTAGCAATAACAAAACAAAACAAAACAAAACAAAACAAGGAAATCATGAAATTTGCAGGTCAATGGTGGGAACTGGAAAGGATGAATGATTATCCTGAATGAGCTATCCCAGAAGCACAAAGACACACCAAATATATGCTCACTCATATAGACATATAATCTAGGATAAACCTACTAAAATCTGTACACCTAAAGAAACTAGTTAAGAGGGAGAACTCTTGCTAAATTACAAAGAGGATGGATATAGCAAGAAGAAGAAAATAGGGAAAAAGTTAGGAGCCTGCCACAAAGGGCCTCTGAAAGACTCTGCCCTGTAGACTACCAAAGCAGATGCTGAGACTTATGGCCAATTGCTGGGCAGAGTGCATGGAATCTAATGAAAGAAGTGGGAAATAGTAAGATCTGGAGAGGACAGGAGCTCCACAAGTAGAGCAAGAGATCCAAAAACTCTGAGCACAGGGGTCTTTCTTGAGACTCATACTCCAACCAAGTACCATGCATGGAGATAACCTAGAACCTCTACACAGATGTAGCCCATGGCAGTTCAGTGTCCATGTGGGTTCCACAGTAATGGAACAAGGACCACCTATGACATGAACTGATTAGCCTGCTCTTTGATCACCTCACCCTGATTGGGGAGCAGCCTTACCAGGCATCAGTGAAAGAGAATACAGCCACCCCTGATGATATCTGAAAGACTAGGATCAAAAGGAAGAAGATGAAGACCTCCCCTATCAGTGGACTTGGGTAGGAGCATGCATGGAGTAGGGGGAGGGAAGGTAAGATTGTGAGGGGATAGTGTTTTATGGGGGAATACAAAGTGAATAAAGTGTAATTAATAAAAACTAAAATAAAAACTATTGAAAAATGTATTTCCTTTTGGATTTATATTATAGGAGGGTGTGCTTTGAAGTTGATATGCCAATGAAAGTGAACAGACTTAATGGAGTCTCTGTCACTTTACATCTTTGTTTCTGTTGGTCTCAGTCTCTATTTCTGAATTTGTCTTTCTAGCTCTCTCTTTGTCTCTTTCAGTCTACATTTCTCTGCCTCCAGCTTGTGGTTCAGTATGAAAAGTTCTCAGTTTGTGTGAAGGACTACAACAACATTACTGCTTGCTGATATGACATCGTGTATGCTCTCCTAAAAATATAAGCAATGTCCCAATTACATGATATTTGTTTAAATATTTGCCTTGATCAGGGAGCATTTTCACAGAAAATTATTCACTGACTGTGCATTTCACAAATAATAATAGAATCTGTCATAATGTGAAACTCAAAAGTGAAGGACACGTGACTTTATGAATGACCATTTGAAAGAATTATGTGATGCTCGCTTTGGCAGCACATATACTAAAATTGGAATGATGCTGAGAAGATTATCATGGCTCTTGCACAAGGATGACATGCAAATTCCTGTAGCATTCCATATTTATTTTTGGAGAAATTAAAGAAAACACAAATATTGGAAATTGTGGAGAGAAAGAACTTAGGGAAGAAAACAGGAACTACAGAGGTAAGCGTGACAAATAGACTATATGAGATGGAAACAAGAAACTCAGTTGTAGAAGATTCAATGGAAGAAAACAGTGTATTTGTCAAAGAAAATGTTAAATCTAAAAAATTCCTGCAACAGACCATCCAAGAAATTCAAGACAGAATAAAAAGACAAAACATAAGAAAAATTAGAATAGAGGAAAATTGTAGGTGATTCTCTCCTCCAAGGCCCAGAAAGTATTTTAAAAAAATTAAGATAATTTCCCCAACTTGAAGGAGAGGCCAATAAGAATAGAAAAGATCTACGGAACACCCAAAAAATTAGTCCAGAAAAGAAAATCTTCCCATCACATACTAATCAAAACATCAAGTATACAGAAAAAAGAAAAAAAATACTAAAAGTTGTAAGGGAAAAAGGCCAAGTAACATCTAATGGAAAACCCATCAGAATCACACCTGACTTCTCAGCAGAGACTTTGAAAGCCAGATGAATATCATGCAGGCACTAAGAGAACACAGACATCAGCCAGGCTACTATACCCAGCAAAACTTTCAGTCCTCATAAACAGAGAAAACAAGATATTCAAGGACAAAAACAAATTTTAACAATACCTACACACAAATCCAATATTACAGAAGACACTAGTAGGAAAAATTCAACCCAAGAAAACTAGCTACTTTCAAGAAAACACGGGAAAGAATTAACTTCACTACAGTAAAACAAAAGCAACCAAGCACAAAACCTTAATGCCACAGCCAACATTAAACTCAAAGGACCTAACATGCACTGGTCATTGATCTCTCTCAATATCAGTGAACTCAATTCTCCAATTAAAAAATACAGACTAACAGAATGGATGCTTAAACAAGACCCAGCAGTCTGTTGCATGCAAGAAACACACCTAAGTCACAAAGATAGATATTACCTGAGGGTAAAGTCATGGAAGACTGCTTTCCAAGGAAATGGACCCAAGAGACAAGTAGGAGTAGCCATTCTAATATCTGATAAAATAGTCTTTTAACAAAATTTAATAAAAAGAGATGTGCAAGGACACTTCATACTCATCAAGAGAAAATTCCACCAGGAAGACATCACAATCCTGAACATCTATGGCCCAAATGCAAGGGCACCCACATATGTAAAACAAACATTGATAAAACTTAAACATCACAGAGATACCCACACATTAATAGTGGGAGACTTCAACACCCCATTCTCAACAAAGACAGGTCAACAAAACAGAAATTAAACAAAGAAAATATGTCTCTGACAGAGATCATGAATCAAATGGACCTAGCAGATATTTACAGAACCTTACACCCAAACACAAAAGAATTTAACTTCCTATCAACACCTCATGGAACCATCTCCAAAATAGACCATATGTTTGGCCACAAAGCAAGCCTCAGCAGATACAAGAAGACTGAAATATTCCCTTGATCTTCTCTGATCACCATGGAATAAAGCTTCACATCAACAGAAATAGCAAAAAGCCTAACACATGGAAACTGAACAACTAGCTACTAAATGACACCTGGATCAGGGAAGATATAAAGAAAGAAATTAAAGTCTTCTTAGAATTCAATGAAAATGGAGGCACAACATACCCAAACATATGGATACAATGAAAGCAGTACTAAGAGGAAAGTTCATAGCACTAAGTGCCTTCAAAAGCTAAAATGTTATGCTCAGGATGCAAGGCTAAGCACTGCACTCAGGGTCAGCCACTTTCGACCCAGAGAAGAGCATCTCTGATTGCATGCGGGTTGATGCCCCAGGTCCTGCCTCTGAGAAAAAGGTATCGGACGGGTCTGATGCTTTGGGTGGATGACACCTAAATGAACATCAGTACAAAGTCCCAATTTATTTCTAATATCAGAGATCAGACCTCTACTCTTGCCTGAGGCATCTAAAACAAAAAGGAAAACTGTAGAGAGCTGCGGAATGCTGTGCCTTAAAGATGGAGCTGGTTTCCGCCTTCCACCTTCCCGATGGTGAGTGCTCTCTGTCACGAACAATTCCACATTTGGCTAAGGCTGAGGATCTGGCTTGCTTCCATGTATGTGGACCTATCTGCATTGCCCATGTGGCATACTGGGGTTGGCTACCCAGAGGCTATTTAAGCTGTGGGCTGGTTTTCCCCAGGGTCAGATGATTGTTCAAGGTTCCTGAATAAGCTGCATTGAAAAAGAAATTCAAGACACCTCATTCTAGAAAATTAATGGCTCACCAAAATACCCTAGGGGGGAAAAAAAGAAAAAAGCAGACACACCAAAAAAGAGTAGTCAGCTGGAAATTATGAAACTCAGAGCTGAAATCAATTTGTTAGAGAAAAATAAAACAATTCAAAGAATCAATAAAACCAAGAGCTGATTCTTTGAAAAGAATGAAGAAGATAGACAAACCCTTAGCCAAACTAAGTAAAAGGCAGAGACACCATCCAAATCAACAAAATCAGAAATGATAAGGGGGACAAAACTACACACACTGAGGAAATCCAAACAATCATAGGACTTCCTTCAAAAGTCTATATGCCACAAAATTTGAAAATCTAAATGAAATGGGCAATTTCCTTGATCGTTCCACTTACCAAAGCTGAATCAAGACCAGGTAAATCGATTAAATATTCCTATATCCCCTAAGAAAATTGATGTGGTCATTGAAAGACTTCCATTGGAAAAAAAAAAGCCCAGGACCATATGGTTTCAACAAAGAATGGTACCAGATTTTCAAAGAAGAGCTAACTCCAATTCCCTTCAAATTATTCCACAAAATAGAAACAGAAGGAACACTACCAAATTCAGTCGAGGAAGCCACAGTCACCTTGGTACCTAAACCTCACAAAGACCCAACAAAGAAAGAGATCCAAAAATATTCAACAAAATACTTCCAAACCAAATACAAGAACACATGAAAGTTATCATCCCCTGTGACAAAATAGGCTTCTTCCCAGGTATGCAGGGGTGGCTCAATTTATGGAAATCCATCAATGTGATCTACCATATTAACAAACTGAAAGAGAAACACAATGATAATGTCCTTTGATGCTGAAAAAGCATTTGAGAAAATACAACATCCATTCATGTTTGAAGTATTTGAGAGATGAGTGATGCAATGCATATATCTAAATATAATAAAGGCAATATATAGCAAGCCTATTGCCAACATCAAACTCATGAGAGAAACTGAAAGTGATCCCACTGAATTCAGGAACAATACAAGGCTGCCCACTGTCTCCATATCTCTTCAACAAAGTTCTGCAATTCGTTGTTATAGCAAAAAAAAATATAATAATAATAATAGAAGAGATGAAGAGGATACAAATTGGAAAGGAAAAATCAAAGTATAGCTATATGCAGATGAGATGGTAGTATACCCAAGTGACCCACAAAATTCTACCAGGGCACTCTTATAGATGATAAACACTTTCAGCGAAGTGGCAGGATACAAAATTAAATAAAAAAGTTAGTAGCCCTTCTGCATTAAATAAGCAAACAAACAAACAAACAAACAAACAAACCTGGCTGAGAAAGAAATTAGGGGAAAAAAAAAACACCCTTCAAAATACCCAAAAGAGAAGACAAAATGTACCTTGTAATCCTAGCCAAGCAGTCAAAGACTTCTATCTAAAAAGTTTCAAGTATAAAGAATTGGTAGAAGATATTAGAAGATGGAAAGATCTCCCATAGTCATGGCTTGACAGGATTAACATACTAAAAATGGCCACCTTACCAAAACCAATCTACAAATTCAATGCAGTTCCCTTTAAATTACCAACAAAATTTTTTACAAAAAAAATTGAAGGAAAAATTCTTAACTTTGTATGGAAAAACAAGAAAACCACAATTGCTAAAACAACCCTCTACAATAAAATATCTTCTAGAAGAATCATCATCCCTGATCTTAAACTGTACTGTAGAGTAGCAATAATAAAAATGGATTGGTACTGGCCTAGAAAAGGAATGGAGGATCAATGGAACCGAATAGAAGGCCCAGAAATGAACAAACACACTTATGGACACCTGAGTTTTGATAAAGATGCCAAACCTATACAATGGAAACAAGATGGCATCTTCAGCAAATGGTGTTGGTCTAACTGGATGTCACCATGTAGAAAGATGCAACTAGTATCATACTTACCACCCTGTACAAAAGTAAAGTCCAAGTGGATTAAAGACCTCAACATAAAACCTGACACATTAAATCAGGTAGAAGAAGAAGTGGGGAAGAGCCTTGAACACATTGGCACTGAGACCACTTCCTGAACAGAGCACCAACAATCAATTAATGGGACCTCATGAAACTTTTCTAAACGTTCTGTAAAACAGTCATCAAAACTAAACAAATGCTTACAGATTGGCAAAGAATCTTCACCAAGCCTCTAAGTGACAGAGGACTATAACCCAGTATATATAAAGAACTAAAGAAGTTGAAAAGAAACAAATCAAGTATTCCAATTAAAAATGGGGAACAGAGCTAAACAGAGAATTATTGATAGAGGAATATCAAATGGCAGAGAAACACTTAAAGAAATGCTTAACGTCATTCACCATCAGGGAAAAGCAAATCAAAACTACCCTGAGATTTCATGTTACATCCATCAGATTGGCCAACAGGAAAAACTAAAGTGACAACACATGCTGGAGAGGGTGTGGAGAAAGAGGAACCTTCCTTCACTGCTGGTGGGAATATAAACTGGTACTACCACTCTGGAAATCAATCTGGTGCTTTCTCAGACAACTAGGAATAGCACTTCCTCAAGTTCCAGTTTTACCACTCCTAGGCATATATCCAAAAGAGGCTCAAGTACACAATAAGGACATTTGTCCAACCATGTTTGTAGCAGCTTTATTTGTAATAGCCAAAACCTGGAAACAACCCATATGCTCCCCCAACTGAAGAATGGATACAGAAATTGTGGAACATCTAAACAATGTAATGATAGTCAGCAATAAAAAACAAGGAAATCATGAAATTTGAAAGTAAAGGTGGGAACTGGAAGTGAGCTATACCAGAAGCAGAAAGACACAGTTGGTATATATTCACTCATGTAGACACATAGAATAAACCTACTGAAAATGGTACACCTAAAGAAAGTAATGAAGAAGGAGGACTCTGGCTAAAATGCTCAATCCCCATCCCAAAGGCAAAGAGGATAGATATCCAAAGAAGGAGAAAATTTGGAACAATTTAGGAGCCGGCCACAGAAAGCTTCTGAAAGGCTCTGCCCTGCAGACTATCAAAGCAGATGCTGGGACTTATGGACAAATGTTGGGCAAATTGCATGGAATCTAATGAAAAAAGTGGGAAATAGTAAGATCTGTAGGGGACAGGAGTTCCACAAGGAAGGCAACAGAACCAAAAAATCTGAGCACAGGGGTCTTTCCTGAGACTCAAACTCCAACAAAGTACCATGCATGGAGATAACCTAGAACCTCTGCACAAATGTAGCCCATGGCTGTCGAGTGTCCAAGGGAGTTCCATAGTAATAGGAAAAGGGACTGCCCTTGACATGAACTGATTGAACTGCTTTTTGAAAACCACACCCTGATTGGAGAGCAGCCTTAACAGGCCACGGAGGAAGACAATTCAGCCACTCCTAATGAGATCTGATGGACAAGGATAGAAGGAAGTAGAGGAAGACCTCCCCCATCAGTGGACTTGGGGAGTTGCATTCGTGGACAAGGGGGATGAATGTTGTGTTTGGGAGGGAAGAAGTGGTTTATTGGGGTTACAACCTGAATAAAGTATAATTAATAAAATTTAAAATTAAAAAAATATAATTCCTTTTGGTGTTGTATTATAGGAGAATGTGCTTTGAGGTTGACATGCCAATAAAAGTAACCAGACAGAATGGAGTCTCGGTATATTGGTGTCTTTCAATTTATATCTTTGTGTCTTCTGGTCTCAGTGTTAATATTTCCGAATCTGTTTCTCTAGCTTTTTCTCTTTCTTGATCTCTATGTAACCCTCTCTCTGTCTGCCACTTATGGGTCAGTATGAAAGGCTCTGAGTACTACAAGAAGATGACTGCTTGCCAGTGTGACATCCTACACAGTCTCTAAATTTAAATGCAAGGTCCCAATTAAACACTTTTTCTTTAAAGAGTTGCTTTGGTCAGAGAGAATTCTCACAGTCAATAATTCCCTGAGTGTGGACATACATGTGTTTTTAACAAATAATAATGGAATCTGTGATAATGTGAAAGTCACATGTCAAGGACTAGAGACTTTATTAAAGACCACTTGAAATAAATATGTGACTCTTTTCCTGAACTAAGAGTATTGGACACAGGAACTGTCATCTCTGGGTTGTGTGCTTTCAGCTGGGAAGTTTGAGGCATGTAGGGCTGCTCAGCCTTTCTATCATGCTAGTTGTCTTCTTGGCACTTTCAATAACTGGCTCATGAAACTCTTACTGGCTTTCACCTGTTTTATGACATCATTCTCCCTCTCAGCCAGTCATCATCTGAGAATCTGGATGTTTCAATGGAGATGAGTAAAGAAACTTTCCTATCTGATCCTGTGCACAAGTGACTGTTTCTTTGAAACCCAACATGCCTTTATCTTATGTGTTTATCCAGATCACACACCTTTACTCCTGTTTACCTCTGTGACAATGTCATGTAGGAAATTAAACTTTATTGTTCATTGAATTGGACAGCTTCCTAAGTAGTGAAGCTTCAAAGTGATGAGGGATTAAGGGGAATGCACTTATTGACAAGGTGAATTCCTACTATTGTCTTGGATCTGAAATATCCTAGGTTGTGATTTTGAACTGAGCATCTACTGCTGTACTCACTAAATGTATCGTCACATTCTTGTCGATATAATAGGCATTCTGGGCCTAGGTTTACCTGGGGTATTTATTCTTTAAGAGCAGGGAAAAGAGAAGGAAAGCAGATAACTTCTGTGACTAGTTTGGCTGAAACAGAGAAATATCTGTCACTTTAAAAGGAAAACTGAGGGGCAATAAACTATTTGATAGCTGGTGCTACTTCACACTAGAGTTGCCAGCCCTCTAGGGTTGCCTTGTCTGACCTTTCTGGATTGGCAGCTGTGTCCTACTCAGTGGTCAATTCTCCTTGTCTTGGTTTACAGTTCAAACTAGCCCTTCAGGACAGAAAAATATGTCCAAGTTATATCCCTAGGTCAGAAGAGCAGAAGATTTTCCTGCAGTGTTCCCCCAGGCAAATACTCCAAATATAATTTTATTGCCAGCACTGCTTGTTGAGAGGTGCTACCTGACTGCATGTGGTCTGAGGTAGGTGGGTAACACTAGTTCATGGTTAGGATTCTCTGCTACAAAATGACTTCCTGAAAGCATGCATTACAAAGTCATGTTCTGCCCTCCTTTAGTGGAATCTTTTCTCCAGTTTAAAAGTAATTGTAAAATTGTCAACATATTATTTTTATTGATTTTGTGGGAAATTCATATACTATACATTATGCTACTTTTCCATTGTTCCCAGGTTGCAATCCATACCCATGTGTCACACTATTTTTTCTGTCTTTAAAATACATCAGTTGAAGTATGTGTTGTTCATTTACTCATTGAAACAAAGTCAGAGTCTCAGTGCCAAGTCCCTTAAAGAAAACTTATTTCATCAGCTGGTACCACTCCAAGAAAAGCCATCATTCCTGAAGAGCTCTGTAATTCATTAAATTGATCACAGTTGTTCAATTTGTATCCCCTCTGCTGCCCCCTCCTTCTCCTTCCACTCCCTCTCCCCCTCCTTCCTCTACCCCTATGACCTTTCTCTAGTTACCCAATAGGGGAGGTCCTCCTCATCCTTCTAGCTGATCCTAGCTTGTCATTTCTCATCAAAGCTGGCTGCATCACCTTCCTCTAAGGTCTGATTCTCAGGGCATTGTTCTCCTTGTGTCCTCAATTCCCTCTACTTAGGACACTCGTCCTGCCTCCTCTCCTGCCGGCTTCCGAGAGCTGTGACAGGTGGGAGAATTTCATAGGGAAATCCCATTTAGAGCTGGGCGTTTTAAAGTCTCTCTGTTCATAATATTGGACTTTGGGTCTCTGTAGGCAATCTCAATTGATGCAGAAGGAAGCATCCCTCCATCTTCTTACACTTCCTAGTGATTTGAATTGCAATGTCCCCGTGAAGTTCATCTGTTTACATGTTGAGTCACCATTGAGGAAATGTCTGGAAAGTGTTAGGAGGTATGTCCTTGTTAGATAATATAATTCATTATGTTATCTATAGTTATATAGATATATCCTATATCTATATATATCCTATATCTATATATCCTAGTTATATCCTAGGAGAGTGTGATGTGAGGTTGATAGTCCAATGAAAATAACCAGACAGAATGGGTCTTTGACTCTGTCACTATATAACTCTTTTTTCTGTTGTTCATGGTCTCTATTTCTGAATCTGTCTCTCTAGATCTTTCTCTCTCTCTCTCTCTCTCTCTCTCTCTCTCTCTCTCTGTCTGTCTCCATCTCTCTGCCTTCTGCTTGTCTTTCAGTATGAAAAGCTCTCAGTTCTGCTGAAGGACTACAACAAGTTATCCTCTTCCTGATGTGACATCATGCATAGTCTCTGTAAGAATATAAGCAAGGTCCCAATTAAAAACTGTTGTTCAAAAAGTTGTTTGGTCAGAAAGCGTTTTCCCATGAAGTAATTCACTGACTGAGGACATATCTGTGCATTTAATAAATAATATTAGAATCTGTGATAATATGAAATTCAAGGATACCCAACTTTAAGAATGACTATTGGAATGAAATATGTTACAGATTAACATAACTAAAAGTCTTGTATACAGGAACTGTCATCTCTGGGTTGTTTTCTTTCAGTTGCCCAGAAAGAAGCATGTAGGGCTGCTCAGTCTTTCTCTCAAGCAGGCTGTCCACTTGGCCATTTTAATAACTAGCTCTGGAAACCATTACTGGCTTTCACCTGTTTCATGACATCATAATACCTTTTTATTTCAAAAGTTCATTTTGATGTCCTAGCACAATCACTTCAAAATACAAAGTCATAATAGCAATGTGATGTCAAAATAATATTGTGAAATCTTTTTTTATGGTCTCATGTTTTGTTTTTATGTTTTTTTCTTATTATTTTTTATTTTATTTTAATTTATTACTTACGCTTTACTCACTTTGTATACCCCCCCCGTGGTTCTCTCCCTCCTCCCATCCCAATCCCTCCCTTCCTCCGCCCTCTTCATGCATGCCCCTCCCAAAGTCCACTAATAGGGGAGGACTTCTTTTCTTTTTTTCTGATCCTAGTCAATTAGGTCTCATCAGGAGTGGCTGCCTTGTCATCTTCTGTGGCTTGGAAATACTGCTTCCCCGCTCAGGGGGAGGTAATTAAAGAACAGGTCAATCAGTTCATGTCAGAGACAGTCCCTGCTCCTATCTCAATGAAACCCATTTGGATACTGAACTGCCATGGGCTACATCTGTGCAAGGGTCTTAGGTTATCTCCAAGCATAGTCCCTGGTTGGAATAGCAGTCTCAGGTAAGACCCCTGTGCTCAGATATTTTGGTTCTATTGCTCTCTCTATGGAGTTCCTGTCCTCTCCAGATCTTACTGTTTCCCACTTCTCTCATAAGATTCCATGCACTCTGCCCAAAGGTTGCCCATAAGTCTCAACATCTACATTGATAGTCTGCAGGGCAGAGCTTTTCAGAGGTCCCCTGTGTCAGGCTCCTGACTTGTTCCCTCTTTTCTCCTTCTTCTGATGCCCAGCCTCTTTGCCTTTCTGATAGGAATTGAGCATTTTAGCAAGAGTCCTCCCTCTTGATTAGTTTCTTTAGGTGTACAGATTTGAGTAGGTTTATCCTCTATTATATGTCTATATGAGTGAGTATATACTGTGTGCCTCCCTCTGCTGCTGGGATAGATCACTCAAGATGATCTTTTCCAGATCCCACCATTTACCTGCAATTTTCACGATTTTCTGGTGTTTGATTGCTGAGTAATATTCCATTGTGTAGATATACCACAACTTGTGCATCCATTCCTCCACTTAGGGGCATCTGGGCTGTTTCCAGCTTCTGGCTATTACAAATAATCCTGCTACAAACATTGTTGAGCAAATATCCTTATTGTGTACTTGAGAATCTTTTGTATATATGCCTAGGAGTGATATAGCTGGATCTTGAGGAAGCGCTATTCCTAGTTGTCTGAGAAAACACCAGATTGATTTCCAGAGTGGTTGTAAAAGTTTACATTCCCACCAGGAGTGGAGGCAGATTCCCCTTTCTCCACAACCTCTCCAGCATGTGTTGTCTCTTGAGTTTTTGAACTTAGCCATGGTGTAAGGTGAAATCTTAGGGTCATTTTGATTTGCATTTCCCTTATGGCTAATGCGGTTGAACATTTCTTTAAGTGTTTCTCTGACATTCGATATTCCTCTGCAGAGAATTCTCTGTTTAGCTCTGTACCCCATTTTTAACTGGATTACTTGATTTTTTGCTGTTTAACTTCTTTAGTTCTTTATAAATACTGGATATTAGCCCTCTGTCAGATACAGGGTTGCTGAAAATCTTTTCCTAATCTATAGGCTGTTGTTTTGTTCTGAGGACAGTATCCTTTGCTTTACAGAAGCGTTTCAGTTTTATGAGGTCCCATTTATTGATTGTTGCTCTTAGAGACTGTGCTGTTGGTGTTCTGTTCAGGAAGTTGTCTCCTGTGCCAATGAGTTCAAGGCTATTCCCCACTTTTTTTTCTAAGTGGTTTAGTGTGTCTAGTTTTATGTTGAGGTCTTTCATCCACTTGGATTTTAAGTTTTTTCAGGGTGATAAGTATGGATCTATTCGCATTTTTCTACATGTAGACTTCCAGTTAGACCAGAACCATTTGTTGAAGATGCTGTCTTTTTTTTTCATTGAATGGCTTTGTCATCTGTGTCATAAATCAGGTGTCCATAAGTGTGTGGATTTATGTCAGGGTCTTCTATTCGATTCCATTGATCCACCAGTCTGATTCTAAGCCAGTACCATGCAGTTCTTAGTATTGTTGCTCCGTAGTACAGCTTGAGATAAGGGATGGAGATACCTCCTGAAGATCTTTTACTGTAGAGAATGTTGAGAATTGTTTTAGCAATTCTGGGTTTCTTGTGATTCCATATGTAGGTGAGAAATTTTCTTTCAAGGTCTTTAAAGAATTGTCTTGGTAATTTGTTGGAAATTGCATTGAATCTGTAGATTGCTTTAGGTAAGATGGCCATTTTTACTATATTAATCCTGCTTCTGATAACTTCTTCTAATTCTTTCTTCACAGACTGGAATTTCTTTTCATACAAGACATTGACTTGGTTGGTTAGGTTCATTCCAAGGTTTATGTACTTTGTGGCTATTGTGAAGGGTGTTGTGTTCCTAATTTCTTTCTCAGCCCTTTTGTCCTTTGTATACAGGAAGGCTACTGATTTTTTTGACTTAATTTTTTATCCAGCCACTTGGTTGAAGGTGTTAATCAGCTTTAGGAGTTCCCTGGTAGAGTTTTTGGAGTCACTCAGGTATACTCTCATATCATCTGCAAATAGTGATACTTTGACTTCTTCCTTTCCAATTAGTATCCCTTGATCTCCTTCAATTGTCTTATTGCTCTAGCTAGGACTTCAAGAACATTGTTGAAATGATATGGAGAGAGTGGCCAACCTTGCCTTGTCCCTGATTTCAGTGTGAAAGATTTAAGTTTCTCTCCATTTTGTTTAATGTTGGCTCTAGGCTTGCTGTACATCGCCTTTACTATGTTCAGGTATGTGGCTTGTATCTTGATCTCTCCATTACTTTAAACATGAATGGATGTTGGATTTTGTCAAATGCCTTTTCAGCATCTATGGAGATGATCTTGTGGTTTTTTTTTTTTTCCTTCAGTTTGTTTATGTGGTGGATCACATTGATGGATTCCCACATATTGAACCACCCCTGCATGCCTGGGATGAAGCCTACTTGGTCATGGTGGATGATGTCTTTGATGTGTTCTTGGATTCGGTTTGCCAAGAATTTGGTTGACTATTTTTATTCAGTGTTCATGAGGGAGATTACCTGAAATTCTCTTTCTTTGTTGGGTCTTTGTGAGGTTTATGTACCAAGGTGACTGTGGCTTCATAGAATGAGTTTGGTAATATTCCTTCTGTTTCTATCTTGTGGAATAGTTTGAAGAGTATTGATGTTAGCTCTTCTTTGAAGGTCTGGTAGAACTTGGTGCTGAAACCATCTGGCCCTGGGCTTTTTTTTGCATGGTAGACTTTGGATGACAGCTTCTATTTCCATGGGCAATATAGGACTATTTAATTGGTTTACCTCCTCTTGACTCAGCTTTTTGCATGGTCAAGAAAATTGTCCATTTCATTTAGATTTTCAAATTCTGTGGCGTATAGACTTTGGAAGTAAGAGCTAATTATTGTTTTGTTTTCTTCAGTGTCTGTGGTTATGTCCCCCTTTTTGTTTTGGATTTTGTTGATTTGGATAGTTTCTTTCTGCCTTTTATAGTTTGCCTAAGGGTTTGTCTATCTTGCTAATTTTCTCAAAGAACCAGCTCTTGGATTTATTGATTCTTTGAATTGTTTTATTTGTTTCTAATTTATTGATTTCAGACCTGAGTTTGATTATTTCCAGCCGTCTATTCTTTTTGGTGTGTCTCTTTCTTTTTTTTTTTTTTTTTCTAGGGCTCTTAAATGAGCCATTAAGTTCCTTGCATGAGATGTTTCGAATTTCTTTTTGAAGGCACTTAGTTCTATGAATGTTCCTTTTAGCACTGCTTTCATTGTGTCCCATAAGTTTGGGTATGTTGTGCCTTCATTTTCATTGAAGTCTAGGAAGTCGTTAATTTCATTCTTTATTTCTTCTCTGACCCAGCTGTCATTTAGAAGCAAGTTGTTCAGTTTCCATCTGTGTGTTGGCCTTTTGCTATTTTTTTTTTCATTGAGGTCCAGTTTTAGTCCATGGTGATCAGATAGGATACAAGGGATTATTTCAATCTTCTTGTATCTGCTTAGGCTTGCTTTGTGACCAACTATATGGTCTATTTAGGAGAAGGTTCCATGAGGTGCTGAGAAGAAGGTAAATTCTTTTGTGTTTGGGTGTAAGGTTCTGTAAATGTCTGTTAGGTCCATTTGATTCATGACCTCTGTTAGAGATATTGTTTCTTTGTTTAATTTCTGTTCTGTTGACCTGTCCTTTATTGAGAGTTGGGTGTTGAAGTCTCCCACTATTAATGTGTGGAGGTCTATGTGTGGTTTAAATTTTATTAAAGTTTGCTTTACAAATGTGGGTGCCCTTGCATTTGGGGCATAGATGTTCAGGTTTGTGATATCTTCCTGGTGGATTTCTCCCTTGATGAGTATGAAGTGTCCTTTTCTATCTCTTTTGATTGATTTTGGTTGAAAATCTACTTTATTACATATTAGGATGGCTACTTCTGCTTACTACTTGGGTCCACTTGCTTGGAAAACCATCTTCCAGCCCTTTACTCTCAGGTAATGTCTATCTTTGTGTTTTAAGTGTGTTTCTTTATGCAACATATTGTTGGGTCTTGTTTACACATCCATTTTATTAGTCTGTGTATTTTTATTAGAGAATTGAGTCCATTGATGTTGAGGGAGATTAATGACCAGGGGCTATTAGATCCTTTGATAGTGATGTTGGCCATGGTGGTGTGTTTGTGTGTTTGGCTACTTTTGTTTTGCTGTAGTGAGGTTATTTCTTTCCTATGATTTCTTGAAAGTAGTTTTTTTTTTTTTTCGTTGTATTTTTTTCTTCTAGTATCTTCTGTAAGCTGGATATCTGTGTATGTATTGTTGAAATTTGTTTTTGTCATTGAATGTCTTGTTTTCTCTGACTATGAGGACTGAGAGCTTTATTGGGTACAGTAACCTAGGCTGACATCTTTGTTCTCTTAGGCTCTGCATGATATCCATCCAGGCTCTTCTGGCTTTCATAGTTTCTGTTGAGAAGTCAGGTGTGATTCTGATGGGTTTGCCATTATATGTTACTTGGCCTATTTCCCTTGCAGCTTTTAGTATTTTTTTTTGTTGTTGTTGTTCTGTTTACTCACTGTTTTGATTATTATGCGACAGGAGAATTTTCTTTTCTGGTCTAATTTATTAGGTGTTCTGTAGGCCTCTTGTATTCTTATAGGCTTCCCCTTTAAGTTGGGGAAATTTTCTTCAATTATTTTGTTAAAATATTTTCTGGGCCTTGGAGGAGGGAATCTTCATTTTCCTCTATTCCTATTGTTCTTAGGTTTTGTCTTTTTATGTTGTCTTGGATTTCTTGGATGCTTTGCGTCAGGAATTTTTTAGATTTATTATTTTCTTTGACAGATATATCAATTTCTTCCATTCTATCTTCCACACCTGAGATTCTTTCTTCTATCTCTTGTAGTCTGTTGGTTATGCTTACCTCTGTAGTTCCTGTTTTCTTTCCTAGGTTCTCCCTCTGTTTGTGTTTTCTTTAATTCTTCCAATTCTATTTTCAGATCTTGAACCGTTTTGTTGATTTCCTTCACCTGTCTGAGTCTATTTTCCTGTTTTTCCTTTGACGCCTTCTGCTGTTTGTTTGAATGTTCCTCTGTTTCTTTTATTTCTTTCAGTGACACAGACTGTTTGGCTGCATCTTTCTGTATTTCTTTACAGATGACCACAATCTGTTTTATTATATCTTCCCCTAATTCTTTACACATTTTCTTTACTTCCTCCATTAACCACTTCATTATCATAGATGTAAGGTCATCTTCTTGAATTTCCCTCATGTTAGGGTGTCCAGGGCTACTTGCCCCTGCATAATCTGGTTCTGGGATTGCCATATTGTTTTGCCTTTTGTTGGTTGCGCTTTTTTGCTGACCTCTACCCATCTCTCTGTCTCAGGTGTTGTCCGTTAATTTGTGATGCCTACTGAGTCCTGGGGTGGGAAGAATCCACTTGGTGGGGTTTCTGAAGTTCTCCTCTGCTTTTTGGGTATGGTCAACTGAATAGTGGTGCTTCTCAGGAACTGTCACAGTTCATTTCAGGTGTATGGACCTGTATGGTAACTGTGGTATTCAGGAAGGGTCTCCTCTCATCAAGAGAGTTCCTGCTGCTGGGTTTCTTGCTCTGAATTTAGTGAGCAGCAGTTGTTGTTCTTTAGGTGTAATTTGTTGGTTGCAGCCCTCTTGAAGGACCAGGGATTCCCACATTTTTGTCAGTCCAGGTAGGGATAACTGGTTGATCCTTGGCACAGTAATTGAGGGCTGCTGTAACGGCTTTCTGGGTTTTGTAGGTCTGAGGATGCAGCTGTGTGCCCTAGTGCCCTAGGGGTACTCAATAATGGCGGATGAGCACAGAGCTCCTGCCTACAGTAAAAGGCTAGAGTCTAGAGTCTGCGTGAATCTAGAAAGTCTTTTGGTGCTGAGTGTCCTGAGCATTAGACCTAATGATCCCCCCACTGTGTAGTTTCCTCCTGACAGGGACACCCAGTCTTTGCTTTGGGGACCGCTGTTCTGTCTGTATGGCGAGTAGAATCCACAGGCATATACGTGCGAGGCTCCTCCTTTCTGGCCTTTGGGAGCCTGGGTGTCTGCCCAAACTTGGTAATTTTTCCTGAGACCTTTTGTGGGTGGTGGTATCAGCTGAGTGCTCTGAGATCAAACCAGCCCTCCCTGTGGGTTTGCACTCGACAGTGAAACTCAGTATTTGGTGCCCTGGCGGCCACAGTTCTATCTGAGGCAGCAAATCAGGTATGCAGGCAGGGCTCTGTGCTGGTGCCTGGGTCCCCAGCTCTGGATCTGGGCTGGCTCCTGGGGTGCCCACGGAACCCGAGTCTTTTCCAGGGGATGTCTGGGTGATCCAAGGCCGGTCCAATTGTTTTCTGCACCGTGGGGTTATCTCTGGACTGGAAATTCCAATCTGTGATGTTGTGGTGCCCACAACATCTGGGATAGTGACCAGTGCACCCTGGTGTGTGGCTCTGGGCTGGTGACTAAGAACCTGGTGGAACTGGGATCTCTTCAGTGGTTTAACCAGTTGAGTTAAAGCTGATTGAATTCCCCACTGTGGGGTCTCCTCTCACCTGGGTAACACAATCACTTTTGTCTTATGGCCGTGAGGTCTGATTGCTGGTCACTGCAGATCCTGCTGTGCTGCTGGTTAGAAAGAGAGTCGTCCCGGCACTGCCATCTTGCCCAGCCTCATAATAATATTGTAATGCCATAATAGCATTGAGATGTCTTAATACTATTGGAAAGTCATACTGTTGTGAATTCATAAGATCATTGTGATGTCATAATACTATTGAGATGTTGTAACATTGTGATTTCATAAGGGTATTATCATGCCATTATCCCTTTGTGATGTTATAATATCATTGTGATTTTAATATCATTGTAATGTCTTAATAGCATTGAGATATCATAATAGCATTGTGAAGCCATAATAGCATAGCATTGTGATGTCATAATACAATTGTGATGTCATATCATTGTGATGTCATAATAACATTTTGAAGTCATAATAGCATTATGATGTCATAACAGCATTGTGATGTTATAAGAGCATTGTGATTTTATAATAGCATTGTCATATCTTAAGAGCATTGTGATGTCATAATATCATGGTGATTGTCAAAATTCCATTGTGATGATATAAAACAAACATTTCATAATAGCATTTTGATGTCAGAATAGGATTGGGATGTCATGATGAATTTTGATATCATAATGACATTGTGATAGCAAAAAACGCATGTGATGTCATCAGATTATAGTGGTGTCCTAACATCATTGTGCTATTGTCATAGCATTGTGAAGCCATTCCATTATGAAGTCATGATAGTATTTTGATGTCAAAATTCTGTTGTGATGTCATAGCACAATCTTGATGTATTAATAGCATGGTGATGTCATAATACCATTTTGAAGTAATACCATTGTTATGTCAACATAGAATTGCGATGTCACAATACCATTGTGCTGTCATATTAGCATTATGTTATCATGATAGTATTCAGATGTCATACAATTACCAGGTCATACAGCATTGTGATGTTGTGATACAATTGTGATGTCATTATAGAATTGTAATGTCATGATAGCACTGCGATGTTATAATAGCTTTGGGATGTGGAAATACCATTGTGATGGCATAACACTTTTTCATTGTAATGTCATAATAGCATTGGGAATTCATTATAGAATTGTGATGTCATAATACCATTGTGATATCAGAATTCCATTGTGATATTATAATTCCATTGTGATGTCATACCACCATGAGATTTTTAATAGCATTGTGATGTCATAATATCATTGTGATGTCATAATGACTTTTGATGTCATAATAGAATTGAGATGTCATAATGCTATTGTGATATCAGAATTCCATTACGATGTTATCATAGTATTATGGTGTCCTAATACCATCACAATGGTATAATGCCATAATACTATTGTGATGTCATAGTAGAATCGTGCATTTTAGGTCATAATAGCATTGTGATGTCATAACACCATTGTAATGTCATAATAGGATAGTGATGTCAAAATTCCTTTGTAATGTCATAAACAATCATGCGATAATAGCATTGTGATGAGAGAATAGCATTGGGATTGTATGATGAATTTTGATATACTACCATTGGAATAGCATAGTAGCATTGTTATGTCATCATAGCATTGTGAAATCATATAGTTGCGAAGTCATAGTAGAATTTTGATGTCAAAATTCAATTTTGATGTCATACCACAATCATGTTGTAATACCACTGTGATGTCATAATACCATTGTGAAGTCATAATGCCATTGTGATGTCAACATAGCATTGTGATGTCATATAATTGTGAAGATATAGCATTGAGGTATCATACCATTGTGATATCATAATAGCCTTGGAATACAATAATTGGTGATGTCATCATAGCATTGTGAATTCATAAGAGCAGTGTGAATTCATAAGAGTAGTGTGATGTCATAAGAGCATTTAGGTGATTTCATGATTGCATTATGTCATAAGACCATTGTGAAGTTATGATACCTTTGTAATGTCATAATAGCAATTTGAGGACATAATCACATTTTGAGGACATAATAGGATTGTGATGTCATAATACCATTGTGAAGTCATAACACCATTGTGACGTTACAATACTTTTGTGATATCATATCATTTGAGGACATTATTGCTTTAGGATGTCTTACCATTTTCATGTAATAATTCCATTAGATGTCATAATAGGACTCTGATATCATAATGCCTTTTTGATATTATAATACAAGTAGAATGCCATATTATTGTGATGTTATATTATTGTGATTTCATAATACCATTGATATTTCATGACACCATTTGTAATTCATTATACCATTGTGATATCTTAAAAGCACTTTTTTTTTCAATGCAGTTTATTCAGGAACCTTGAACAATCATCTGACCCTGGGGAAAGCCAGCCCACAGCTTAAATAGCCTCTGGGTAGCCAACCCAGGTGTGCCTCGTGGGCAATGCAGATAGGTCCACATACATGGAAGCAAGCCAGATCCTCGGCCTTAGCCAAATGTGGAATTGTTCGTGACAGAGAGCACTCACCATCGGGAAGGTGGAAGGAGGAAACCAGCTCCATCTTTAAGGCACAGCATTCCACAGCTCTCTACAGTTACCCCTTTTTGTTTTAGACGCATCAGGCAAGAGTAGAGGTCTGATCTCTGATATTAGAAATAAATTGGTTATGTGATGATGTAATACCATTGAGATGTCATAATAAAGATGTGATCATAAATACACTTGTGATGAGATTGTATCAGTAAGATATCGTAATATGATTGAGATGTCATAACAGCATTTTGATATAATATTAGCATTTTGATATTATAAAGCCATTGTGATATCATAATACCATTGTGATGTCATAACACCATTGTGGTATGTTATCATTGTGATGTCATAATAGCATTGAAATGTCATATATCATTTTTATGTCATAATTGTGATCTCATAATATCATTGTGATATGAAAATACTATGTGATGTTAATTTTATCGGCATGTCATATTATTTTGATGTCACAATAGCATTTTAATGTCATAATACCCTTATGAGTTAATAATATCATTGTGAAGTCATAATACCATCATGATATCATAATAAGATTGTGATGTCATAATGGCATTTTGAGGCGATATTGCCATTGTGATTTCAAAATTCCATTGTGATTTCATACCACAATCATTTCAAAATAACTTTTTAAATGTTTTTATTTAACATTTACTTTATTCATTTTGTATCCCCTCCATTATCCTCCCTCCTCCCCTCCTGGTCCCACCCTATCCCCCTTTCTGCATCCATGCCCCTCCCCAAGTCCACTGATAGGAGAGGTCCTCCTCTCCTTCTTTCTGATCTTAGACTATCAGTTCTCATCAGAAGTGGCTGCATTGTCAGGGTTCTAGGTTATCTCCATGAATAGTCCTTGGTTGGAGTATAAGTCCCTGTGTTCAAATTTTCTTGTTCTGTTACGTTCCTGTCCTCTCCAGCTCTTGCTATTTCTCACTTCTTACATAAAATTCCATTCACTCTGCCCATCAGTTGGCCATCAGGCTCAGCATCTGCTTTCACAGTCTGCATGGCAGAGGCTTTCAGAGGCCCTCTGTGGCAGGTTCCAAGGTTGTTTCCTGTTTTCTTCTTCTGATGTCCATCCTGTTTGCCTTTCAAGATGGGGATTGAACATTTTAGTAAGGGTTTTCTCTTTTCCTTAGTATGTTTAGACGTATAGATTTTAGTGGGTTTATTCTATGTTGTATGTTTACATGAGTGAGTATATACCGTATGTGTCTTTTTGCTTCTGGGACAACTCACTCAGGATGATCCTTTCCAGATCCCACCATTTACCTGCAAATTTCATGATTTCTTTATTTTTCATTGCTGAGTAATACTTCATTGTATAGATGTACCAGGGTAAAAGGTTAGAAGACATCAAAATAACTTTTTAATGTAGTAATTCCATTGAGATATCATGACACCATTGTTATTTCATGATACCATTGTGAAGCAATAAAAGCAATGAGATGTCATGACATCATTGTTATGACATAAAAACATTGAGATGTCATAATAAACTTGTAATTTCATAATATCATTGTGATATCCTAATAGCATTTTGATGTCTTAATGTTTTTGTGATGTTATACCATTGTGGTGTCATAACACCATTGTGATGTCCTATCATTGTGATATCATAATAACATTGGGATGTCAGACCATTGTAATGTCATAATAGCCTTTTGTGATAATAATGCCATTTTGATGTCAAAATTCTATTGTGAATAAATAGAATAACACAATCATGTTGAAATTCCATTGTGATGTCATAATAGCATTGTGATGTTATAATACTATGGTGATGTCATGATAGCACTGAGATGTCATGACACCATTGTGATGACATAATAACATTGAATGTCATAATAAAGTTGTGATATCATTATACACTTTTGATATCATAATATAATTGACACGTCATAATACCATGGTGATATTATATGTGCACTGAGATATAATGGCACAATTGTGAAGACATAAAACAATTTACATGTCATAATAAAGTTGGGATGTCATATTATAATTGTGATGTCATGATACTATTGTGGAGCAAAAATAACATTGTGATGTCATAATAGCATTTTAGTGTCATAATGCCACTGTGATGTCATAATAGCATTGTGTCGTCATCATATCAGTTTGATATAATACCATTGTGAAGTGATTATGCCATTGTGAGTTCATATTACCATTGAGATACTGTATCATTGTGAAAACATTATCACATTGTGATGTCATAATAGTATTGTGATTTTATAATAGCTTTGGGATATCATAATGCCATTCGGATATTGTGACACAAATGTTATGTCAAATACCATTATGATATCATAATATCACTGTGATGTCATTATAACATTGTGATGTCATAATACCATATGGTATAATATCAGTGATATTATAAGAGTTTTGCAATGATGTAAAAATATTTTTAGGTCATAATTCAATTGTGATGTCAAAATTCCAAGGGGACATCATACCACATATTCCAATTTTGTTGGAATAGGTTATGATATCATAATAACATTGCAATGTCATAAAAGCATTGAAATGTCATATAAGCATTGGGATGCCATGACTACTTTGTGCTGTCCTAATAGCATTATGTTGTAATAAAATTATGAAGTCATAATAGCATTGTGATGTTCTAATACCAGTGTGATGTCCTAAAATTGTGATGTCATAATAGCAATGAGGTGACATACCATCTTGATGTCATTATAGCATTTTGACGTCATAATACCACTGTGTTGTTATAATACCATTGTGACGATGTCAAAACAGCATTGTGATCTCCTAATACCATTGTGATATGATAGTACTCATGTGATATCAGGATAGCATTGGGATGTCACATTTGCATTGTTATGTTATATTATTAATATTGTGATGTTATATTTCCATTGTGATATTATACCAAATGATGTCATAATAGCAGCATGAAGTCCTAATAGCATTGTGATGTCGACTAGCACTGAGAAGTCAAGACACAATTCAGATGTCATAATAAAGATGTGATGCCATAATAGTATTTTGATCTCATAACACCATTGTGATGTCATAATAGCAGTTTGAAGTCATAATATCCATGTGATGTAATAATAGCATATTGAGGTCATACCCCATTGTGATATCATAATAGAATTTTGATGTCTTTATAGCATTGCGATTTGTCATAACATTGTTGGTATAATGTTTTTGACATGTATACACCTTACCGTTGCACAGTCAAATGCTGATTTCTACCCTCCTCTCTCTGGTTTCAATCTGGATATTGCATTGTGATACTTATTCTAAGCATCTAATCTGAACTTTGTGTAAACAGGCCAGAATAGAGCCACTAGCCACAATATCTAGCAATAGGAGTCAGAGTGAAGGAAATGAGTGGGAAGAGAGAGGGCTAGGTAGCAGAGTTTGGAGAGCATAGCGTGAAGAGAGATATTGGAATAGTGTGGAGAGAATGAATCAGACCTAAGACTTCACAAAAAAAGCAAATATAATGGGTAAATCTAAATGTTAGGAAACCATGAGGGCTTGAAGGTTTAGAAGGGAGTAACTATTGGACAACACTGTTAACTAAATAAACCCAGTCACTGTGTGGTGAATTGGTTATACAGCTGTTTAATATTAACAAGCATTCATAAAAGGTAAACCATAAAAATTATCATTATTAATAATCAGTAAATAATTATCATTACCTAAAACATACCTTTGTGAAGACATTATACTATCGTGATGTCATAACACTGTTGTGATTACATATTTTGAATATATAATAGCTTTGGGATGTCATATACCACTGGGATATTATGACAACATTGGTATAGCATCATAAAAGGGTAAAGTCATATTACCATTGGGATGCCATCGTAGCATTGTCATGTCTTGTTCTTGTGATGTTATAATACCATTGTGATATCATATATCATTGTGATATCATAAAAACATTGTTATGATATAATAGTATTTGAGGGCATAATGCCACTGTGAAGTGAAAATTCCATTGTGATGTCACACCTCAATGATGTCATAATAACATTGTGATGTCATTATACAATTATGAAATGATAAAAATGTTCTGATAGCATTATGATGCCATAATTGCATTGCTTTGTTATATTATTTTTTGATGTTATACTTGCATCATAATATTAAACCATATGAAGTCATAATAGAATTGCTATATCATAATTCCATTGTGATATCATAATATCAATGTGATGTCATAATAGCATATTGAGATCATAACCCTATTGTTATTTCATAATAGCATTGTAATGTCATCATAGCATTGTGAGGTAATAATACCATTTTGATGTCAAAATTCCATTTTGCTGTCACACCAGAAAATTTTATTTATGACCTCTTGAAACAAATATGTGACACTATTCCTGAAATAAGAGTCTTGGACATGAACTGTCATCTCTGAGTTGTGTGCTATCAGCTGAACAGATTGAGGTATATAGGTCTGCTGAGGCTTTCTCTCAAGCAAGCTATGTCCGACTCAGTAGTCAGTGATGAACCTTCCATATAACTGGGGTTTGCAGTTATACCTGGCCCTTCAAAACAGAGAAATGGGTCCATGCTATATGCCTAAGAAACAAGAGCAGCTGGGTTTCCTTCAGTGGTGCTCCACACAAACACTGTAAAAGGTAGTGTTAGCGCCAAGACTGCTTGTTCAGTGGAATCTTTTCTCCATTTTCACAGTTATTGTATAAGGTGCCAACATATTATTTTTACTGATTAGGTGGGAATTTCATAAAAAAAAAAAAACTCACTATTTTTCAGTTGCTCCCAGGTTCAAATTCATAACCATGTGTCACAATGATTGGTTTTTGTTTGTTTGTTTGTTTGTTTAAAATACACCAATTCAAGTATTGTTCATATTCTCATTGGAAAATGATCAGAGTCTCAGTCCAAGTCCCTTAAAGAAAACTGAGTTCATCCTCGCTGTAACCTGCAACCACATCTAAGAAGAAGCCATTAGTCCTGAAGAGGTCTATACTTCATCTCTTTGATCACAGTTTTTATTCTGTTTTTATTTATTATGATTTGTTGACTATGTATCAACTCTATTGCCCCCTCCGTTTTCTACTTCCAGTCCCACCCACCCTCATTCTTCTATCCACATGCCTTTTCTCTAGTTCCTTGACAGGTGAGATTCTCCTCCCCCTTCTATCTGATCCTAATATATCAGGGCTCATCAAGGCTGGCTGCATCATTTCCTCTGTGGCCTGATTCTGAGGGCATTGTTCGTTTTGTGTCCTGAATTCCCAGTTCTTATGACACACTTTCTTCCTCCTCTCCTGGAGACTTCTCAGAACTCTGAATGGAGGGAGAATTACATAAAGAAATCTCATTTACAGCTGGGTTTATTAAGGTATCTCTCTCTGCACAATATTGGACTGTGGGTCTCTGTATGCATTCCCATCACTGTGGATCCAAGAATATGGTACTGATCTCTCAGTTCAGGGCAGAGAGAAACCCATTTAAATAAAAACAGTGTGGATTGCTTGAAAATTTCCATAGGATGCCCTGGGCAACAACTCAATTAACTGCCACCCAAAATCCCTATTGAAACACTGGTTTGGTCACAACAAATGGCCTATTGGAACTTTATCCCCCACTATTAGGAAACCTCCTAATATGTGAATACATATGATATTTGTCTTTCTGTATTTTAATTACTTCACTCAGGATGATTTTTTCTGGTTTCATTCATTTGCCTGAAAATAACATCATGATGTTTTCTTAGCTGAGTAATAATCCATTATGGAAATATTCCACATTTTTCCCAATGGAGAGAGTCAGTCCTATTCTTTGGACCTCGGAAGTTGCTGGGATTTTAATCATTGTATGGAATGAAAACTCTCTGGATAACTCTGTTCTTTAGGCTAGAACTCCCTCCATTTCTTCCACTCCCTGGTATTTTAAATTGATATGTCCTCTTCAAGCTCATCTATTTACATGTTTAGTCCCCAGTAAGCTAATATCAGGGAATGATTATATAGTATGGCCTTGTTAGATAATATAATTATTGGAGTTATACTATAGGAGTTAATATAATATTTACTATACTATATTATATTATATTATATTATATTATATTATATTATATTATATTATATTATAGTTATGCTTTGAGATTCATGTGTCAATGAAAGTGGACAGAATTGAGTCTCTGTCTCACAGTCTATCATTTTTATCTGTGTTGCTATCAATCTCTGTCTCTATTTGTGATTCTGTTTCTCTAGCTCTTTCTATCTCTGTCTACATCTCTCAACCTGCTAATAATAGTATTAAAAGCTCTAATTTCTGTTGAAGAACAAGAACAATATGACTACTTGAATATGTGATATCCTGGATAGTTTCTGTAAAAACATGAGCGAGGTCCCAAATAAATGCTTTTGGTTCAAAGATTTGCCTTGGTCAGGGAGTATTTTCAGTGAGTAATTCACTGATTGAGGACACATCTGTGCATTTAACAAATAGTAATAGAATCTGTGATAATGTGAAAGTCACATGTCAAGGACAGTTGACTTCAGTAATGACCACTTGAAAGAAATACATGACACTTTTCCTGAACTAAGACTCTTGGACACAGGAACTGTCATCTCTGGGTTGTGTGCTTTCAGCTGAAAAGATTGAGTCATGTACAGCTCCTCAGCTTTTCTCTCAAGCTTGTTGTCCTCTTGGCCCTTTTAATAACTGGCTTCTCTTATCATAGGCTTTCACCTGTTACATGCCAACATTCTGCCTCTCAGCCAATCAGCACCAGAGAGAATCTAGAGGTTTCTATGGAGATGAGTAAACAATCTTTTCTCAGTGTCCAGTATCTGTGATCCTGTGCACATGTGACATTTTATTGTGAAACCCAATATGCTTTTATCTCATCCCTTTATCCAGATCCCACACCTTTACTCCTATTTACCTCTGTGAAAATGTCAGGTAGGAAATGAAACTTTAATGTTTATTTAGATTGACAGCTTCCTAAGTAGGAAAGCTTCAAAGTGATGTGGGATTAAGGGGAAGGTACCAAATGACAAGGTAGTCTCCTACTGTGGACTTGGCCCTCAAATTTCCTAGATTGTGACTTTGAACTGAGCAGTTACTCGTGTCCTCACTAAATTTACTTTCACATTCTTATTGATATAATAGGCTGGCAGGGTCTAGGGTTCCCTGGAGTATTGTGTCTTTAAGAATAGGTAAGAGAAGAACACCAGACAATTTTTAGAACTCAATTGGCTGAAAAAGAGAAAGGTCATGTATGGAGAACTGAGGGGCAATAAACTATTTAACAGCTGGTGCTGTTACACACTGGTGTTGGCAACCCTCTATGAGTAGGGTTGCCTTGTCTAACCTGGCTGGATCAGCAGCTGTGTCCTACTCAATGGTCTGTGAGGAACCCTCCTGGTCCAGGGGTTGCACTTAAAAATATTCCCTAAAGGCAGATAAATCATTCCATGTTAAACGGGTGGGACACAAAAGTAGCTGTGTTTCTGCTGTGGTATTCCAGACAAACCCTCTAAATGTAATGTTAGTGAGTGTTAGTGCCAGGACTGCTAGTTGAGTGGTGCTGCCTGAGCTGATGGGGTCTGAGGTAGCTAGGTAAACACTAGTTCATGGCTGAGGTTCTCAGCTACATAATGAGATTCTGGAAAGCATGCCTTATAAAGTCATACTCAGCCCTCCTTTAGCGGAATCTTTTATCCATGTTAAAAGTCATTGAAAAATTTGTCTCCATATTATTTTTATTGATTATGTGGGAATTTCATATAATATACATTACATCTTTTTTCCATTGCACAGAAGTTCAAATTTCTACCAATGTGTCACTCTAAATATTTTTTCTTTAAAATACCTCAGCTGAAGTATGTATTGGTCAACTATTCATTGGAACATGATCAGAATCTCAATGCCAATACCCTGAAAGAAAACTAAGTTCATCTTTACACCGCCCTGGCACAATCCACAAGAAGAAGACATCACTTTTTAAGAGCTCTATACTTTATCACCTCGAACACAGATTTTCTTATGTATTTACATATTACGATTTGTTTAATTTGTATCCCTTCTGTTGCCCACTCCCTCTTTTACTTCCAGTCCCACACACACTCCTTCTTCTATCACTATGCTCTTTCTCTAGTTCCCTGATACAGGAGTTACTCCTCCTCCTTTTATCTGACCCTCGCTTAACAGGTCTCATTAAGTCTGCCTGTATCATCTTCCTCTGCGTCTGCTTCTCAAGGCATTGATCTTGTGTTCTCAATTCCCTCTACTCATGACTCTTCCTACCTCCTCTCCTGCTGACTTCCTAGAGCTTAGAGGGGAAGGAGAATTTCATAGGTAAATCTCATATAGAGCTGGGTGTTTTAAAATCTCTCTCTTCATAATATCGTACTGTGGGTCTCTGTGTGAAATCCCATTTGATGCAGAAGGAAGCATTTCTTTGGATCCAAGAATATGGCACTGATCTATCAGTTAGGGGCTGGGAAAAACACATTTTAATAACAAGAGCCTGGGTTGTTTAAAATTTGTGACAGATGTCCTGGCTGAGCAACTCAAATTAACTGCCACCCAAAGCCTCCAGGAGAACACTGGTTTGGTCACAACAGATGGCCTATTGGAACTTTATTCCCCACTATTAGGAGACCTTCTAATAAGTGAATACATACAATATTTCTCTATGGCATTTTAGTTACTTCACCCTGGATGATTTTTCCTGGTTCCATCCATTTGCCTGAAATATCATGGTGTCATTTTCTTAGCTGAAAAATACTTCTTTAGAGAAATATTCCACATTTTCCCTAAAGTAGATTGTCAGTCCTGTTTGTTAGAACTTGGAAGGAATTCGGTCTGTAAACATTGTATTGAATGATAAAATATCAGGATAATTATGTTCTTTTAGTCTAGCAATCCCTCCACCTTCTTTTACTTCATGGTAATTTGAAGTGCAATATAAACGTGAAGCTCTCTATTTACATGTGGAGCCCCAGTGAGGAAATGTCAGGGAGGGGTTAGGAGTTATGGCCTTTTTAGATAATTTAATTCCTATTGGAGTTATATTAGAGGAGGGTGTGCTTTGAGGTTGATATACCAATGATAGTGACCAGACATAATTGAGTCTCTGTCTCTTGGTCTCTGTCACTTCATATGTTAGTTTTTGTCGGTCTCTTTCTATTTATTTCTAACTCTGTCTCTATAGCTCCTTCTCTCTCTGTCTCATTTTCTCTGCCTGCCACTTGTGGTTCGATATGAAAGCTGTCAGTTTTGCTGAAAGACTAAACCTAGATTATTGCTTGCTGACTTGACATCCTAGATGGTCTTTGTAAAAATATATGCAATGTCCTAATTAAATGCATTTTGTTCAAAGAGTTGCCTTGCTCAAGGAGTGAAGGAGTGTTTTCACAGAAGGTAATTCACTGACTGAGGACATATCTGTTCATTTAACAAATAAAAATGGAATCTGTGATAATGTGTGAAAGTCACATGTCAAGGACAAGTGACTGTATTAGTGACCACTTGAAAGAAATATGTGACATTTTTTCTTGAACTAAGAGTCTTGGACACAGGAACTGTCATCTGTGGGTTGTATGCTTTCAGTTTGCAGACTGAGGTATGTAGGGCTCCTCAGCCTTTCTCTCCAGCATGCTGGCCACTTGGCCCTCTAATAACTGGCTCCTGAAACTCTTACTGGCTTTCACATCTTTGATGACAACATTCTTCTTCTCAGCCATTAAGCACCTGAGAGAACCTTGAGGTTTCCATGGAGATGAGTAAACAAACTTTCCAAACTGTCCATTATCTCTGATTCTGTGCATAATTGACTTTTTCCTGTGAAACCCCAAAAGTCTTTATCTCAGCCCTTTATCCAGAATCCACACCTTTTTTACTGTTTACCTCTGACAATGTCAGGTAGGAAATGAAACTTTAATGTTTATTTAATTGGAAAGCTTCCTAAGTAGTGAAGATTCATAGTGATGTGGGATTAAGTGGAATGTACCAAATGACAAGGTGGTCTCATAATGTGGTCTTGGATCTGAAATTTCCTAGGTTGTGACTTAGAAATGAGTAGTTACTGCCGTACTCACTAGATGTAGCTTCACATTCTTATAGTCTAGGTTTCCCTGCTGCATTGAGTCTTTAAGTGAGCAGTTACTGCCATACTCACTAAATGTAGTTTCACATTCTTATAGTCTGGCAGGACCTAGGTTTCCCTGCTGTATTGAGTCTTTAAGAGCAGTGAAAACAGTAGGAAACCAGACATTTTTCTGTGACTGGATTGGGTGATACAGAGAAAATCTCTGTAGGTGAAAGCAGAACTGAGGCTCAATTAACTATTTGACAGCTGGGGCTGTTGCACACTAGGATTGGCAACCCTTGTGTTACCTTGACTGTCCTGTCCAACACGGCAGCTGTGTCCTTCTCAGTGGTCAGTGAGCAATCTCCCTGTTTCTGGGGTTTACAGTTAAAACTGTACTGTCAGGACAGTGAAATCCGCCCATGTCATATACCTAGGACACAAGAACAATTGTGTTTCCTGCTGTGGTCCTCCAGACAAACCTTCTAAAAGTAGTTATAGGGCCAGGACTGCTTTTTCAGAGTGCCACCTGAGCTGATGGGGTCTGAGGTAGCTGGGTAACCACTAGTTCATGGCTGGGATTCTCTGCTACATAATGAGTTTCCTGGAAAGCATGCCTTACAAAGTCATACTCTGCCCTCCTTTAGCGTAATCTTTTCTCCATGTAAATAGTAATTGTAAAAGTTGTCAACATATTATTTTCATGGATTATGTGGAATTTCATATATTATACATTACACTCCTTTTGCATTAATCCCAGGTTCAAATTCCTACCCATGTGTCACATTAAAATATTTTTTTCTTTAAAATACATCAATTGAATTGTGTTGTTCTTATTTTTATTGGAACATGATCAAAGTCTCAGTGCCAATTCCTGTAAAGAGAACTGAGTTCATACTTGTGTCACCCTGGCATCAAGCCCTAAAAGAAGCCATCAGTCCTGAAGAGCTCTGTACTTCATCACATATTTTTTTTTAATGTTAATCACAGGTTATTTACTTTGTATCCCAGCCATAGCTCCCTTCCTCATTCCCTCCCATTTCCACCCTCCCTCCCTCATCTCCTCCCAGTCCCTTTTCAAGTACCCTGATAGGGGAGGTTCTCCTCACCCTTCCATCTGACCCTAGCTTATCAGGTATCTTCAGGACTGGCTGCAATGTCCTCCTCTGTGGCCTAACAAGGTTGTTCCTCCCTCAGAGGCATGGGGAAAGGAACCAGTCATTGTGTTCATGTCAGAAATAGTTCCTGTTCCCCTTACTAGGAAATCCCATTTGGATACCGAGCTTCAATGGGCTTCATTCAAGCAGGGCTTCTATGTCATATCCATACATTCTCTTTGGTTGGAGAAACAGTCTCATAGAGGAATGCTGTGCCATGATATATTTTGTCCTTGTGGAGCTTCTATCCTCTCACATTCATCCTAACTCTCCCTTTTATCATGATTCCTTGCACTCTACTGAATATTTGTTTATGAGTCTAAGAATCTGCTTTGATAAGCTGTTAGATAGAGTCTTTCACAGGCCCTCTGCAGTAGTCTTCTGTCCTTTTTTTATGTCTTCCCCTACTTCCCATGTCCATCCCTTTTGTCTTTCTAAGAGAGGATTGATCATTTTAACCTGGATCCTCTGCTTTGTTTATCTTCTTAAAGTGCACATATTTTTGTATATTTATCCTATCTTATAGGACATATAAGTGAGTATATACCATGTGTGTGCCTTTATGCTCCTGGGATGCCTCACTCAGGATGAACTTTTCTAGATCCTACCATTTGCCTGCAAAATTTATGATTTTCCTGTTTTTAATTGCTGAGTAGTGTTCCGTTGTGTAAAAGTGCCACAACTTCTGTATCCATTCCTCCATTGGCAGACATCCGGATTCTATTAGAAATATTTTTTATTAGAAGTAAATAATTTTATTAGAAATAAATAAGTTTCCAGATTCTATTAGAAATAAAGCTATTACAAATAAAGCTGCTGAAAACATGGTTGAACAAATATCCTTGTTGTGTACTTGAGCATCTTTTGTATATATGCCTATGAGTGGTATAGCTGGATCCCAAGGAAGCACTATTCCTAATTGTCTGAGAAAGTGCCAGATTGTTTTCCAAAGTGGTTGTATGAATTTACATTCCCACCAGCAGTGGAGGAGTGTTCTCCTTTCCCCACACCCTCTCCAGAATGTGCCATCACTTGAGTTTTTAACCTTTTCCATTCTGGTAGGTGGAAGGTGAAATCTCAGAGTCATTTTTATTTGCATCTCTCTGATGGCTAAGGATGTCTAGCACCTCTTCAGGTATTTCTCTGCCATTCTAAATTTCTCTGCAAATAATTCTCTGTTTTAGCTCTGTACTCCATTTTTTTAAATTAGATTGCTTGGTTTCTTGCTTTTTCATTTCTTTAGTTCTTTATATATTCTGGATGTCAGCCCATTGTCAGATACAGGGTTGGTGAAGATCCTTGCCCAGTCTGTAGGCTGTTGTTTTGTTCTTATGACAATGTCTTTTGCTTTACAAAAGTTGTTTATTTTCATGAGATCCCATTTATTAATTGTTGCCCTAAGAGCCTGTGCTATTGGTGTTCTCTTCAGGAAGTTATCTACTGTGCCAGTCAGTTCAAGTCTCCTCCCCATTTTTTTCTTCTAACCCATGTAGTGTACCTGGTTGTATGTTGAGGACTCTGATCCACTTGGACTTTAGTTTTATCCAGGGTGATAAATATGGATCTATTATCATTTTACTGCATGTAGACAGCCAGTTGGACCAGCAACATTTGTTGAAGATATTGTCTTTTTTCCATTGAATGATTTTGGCTTCTTTGTCAAAAATCAAATATTAATAGGTGTTTGGGTTTATTTCAGGGTCTTCTATTTGGTTCCATCTATCTACTTTTCTGCTGCTATGCCAATACCATGCCATTTTTATTACTATTGATCTGTAGTACAACTTGAGATCATGGATGGAGATACCTCCAGACGATCTGTTGTTGCAGAGGATATTTTTGTAAATTCTGGTTTGTTTGTTTTTTTTGGGTTTTTTTTTGTTTTTTTTTTGTTTTTTTTTTGTTTGTTTGTTTGTTTTATTTTTTGTTTCTCCATACGAAGTTGAGAATTTTTCTTTCAATGTCCTTAAAGAATTGTATTGGTATTTTGATGGGAATTGCATTGAATCTGTAGATTGGTTTTGGCATAATGGTCATTTCCACTATGTTAAATCTACCAGTCAATGAACACGGGAGATCTTTACGTCTTCTGATATCTTCTTCAATTTCTTTCTTCAGTGACTTGAAGGTTTTTTCAAAAGGATGTTTCACTTGTTTTGTTAAAGTTACCCAAAGGTACTTCATGTTATTGGTGCATATTGTGAAGGGTGTCATTTTCCTGATTTCTTTCTTGGCCCTTTTGTCTTGGGTATATAGGAGGGCTTCTGATTTTTTGAATTAATTTTGTATCCAGCCACTTTGCTGAAGGTGTTTATCAGCTGAAGGAGTTCTTTGGTTGATTTTTTTGGATCACTCATGCATACTATTATGTCATCTGCAAATAGTGAAAGTTTGACCTCTTCCTTTTTGATTTGTATCCTCTTTATCACCTTTACTTTTCTTATTGCTCTAGCTTAGATTTCCAGTACTATGTTGAATAGATACAGAGATAGTGGGCAGCCTTGCCTTGTCTCTGATTTCATTGGAATTGTTTGAAGTTTCTTATCATTGTGATTGATGTTGGCTATAAGATTGCTGTATATTGCCTTTACTATCTTTAAGTATGTGCCATGTATTCCTGATCTCTCTAGTACTTTAAAATGAATGGATATTGGACTTTGTCAAATGCTATTTTTGGCATCTAAGGATATGATCATGTGAGTTTTCTCCTTTAGTTTGTTAATATGGTGGATTACATTGATGGATTTCCATATAATGAACCATCCTTGCATGACTGGGATGAAGCCAACTTGGTCATGGTGAATGATATCTATTATGTGCTCTTGGATTTGGTTTGTGAGTATTTATTGAGTATCTTTCCATCAATGTTCATAAGAGAGATATATCTGAAGTTCGCTTTTTTTTGTTGGGTCTTTGTGGGTTTTAGGTATCAAGATGACTGGCGCTTCATAGAATGTGTTTGGTAAAGTTCCTTCTGTTTCTGTTTTGTTGAATAGTTTGAAGAGAATTAGAATTAGCACTTCTTTGAAAGTCTGGTAGAATTTTTCCCCGAAGCCATCTGGCCCAGGGCTTTTCTTAGAGGGGAGACTGTTGATCACAGCTTCTATATCCTTGGGGCATGTAGGCCTATTCAATCTTTCTACCTGACCTTGACTTAATTTTAGTAGATGGAATCTATCTAGAAAATTGTCCATTTCATTTAGATTTTCAAGTTTTGTGGCCTGTAGGCTTTTGTAGTATGACCTGATGATTGTTTGGATTTCCTCACTATCTGTAATGATGTCCCCCTTTTTTTTTTCTTATTTTGCTGATTTGGACATTGTCTCCCTGCCTTTTAGTTAGTTTGGATAAGGGTTTGTCTATCTTGTTGATTTTCTCAAAGAACCAGCTCTTGGTTTCATCGATTCTTTAAATAGATTTATTTGTTTCTAAATAGATTTATTTGATTCTAATTGATTGATTCCAGCCTTAAGTTTGATTACTTGCAGCCATCAGATCCTTTTGGGAATATATTCTTTCTCTTCTTTTTTCCTAAAGTTTTTAGTTGGGCCATTAAGTTGCTTGCATTCAATGTTACAAATTTCTTCTTGTAGGCACTTAGTTCTATAGATTTTCCTCTGAGCACTGCTTTCATTATGTCCCATAAATTTAGGTATGTTGTATCTTCATTTTCATTGAATTCTAGGAAGTCTTTATTTATTTATTTTTTATTTCTTCCTTAATCCAGATGTCATTGAGTAGCAAGTTGCTCAGTTCCCATATGTGTTTAGGCTTTATGTTATTTCTATTGTTGTTGAGGTCCAGCTTTAGACCATGGTGGTCAGATAGAATACAGGGGATTATTTCCATCTTCTTGTATCTGTTGAGGTTTGCTTTGTGACCAACTATATGGTCTAGTTTAAACAAGGTTCCATGAGGTGCTGAAAAGGAGGTATACTCCTTTGAGTTTGGGTGAAAGGTTCTGTAGACATGTATTAGTTCCTCTACCCAGGCCCTTCTGGCATTCACAGTTTCTGATGTGAAGCCCGGTATAATTCTGATAGGTCTACCTTTATATTTTACTTGGCCTTTAACCCTTGCTTCTTTTAATACCTTTTCTTTGTTCCGTATATTTAATGTTTTAACAATGATACAGCGTGAAGATTTTCTTTTCTGGTCTAGTCTATTTGGTGTTCTATAGGCCTCTTGTATGTTGGGGAAATTTTCTTCTATGATTTTCTTGAAGATATTTTCTGGACCTTGGAGCCTGGAGTCTTCTTTGTCATCAATTCCTGTTATTCTTAGATTTTACCTTTTCATGTTGTCTTTGATTTCTTGGATGTTTTGTGTTTGGGACTTTGCTGATTTTCCATTTTCTTTGAGAGAAATAATCAGTTTCTACAAGCGAATCATCAGCTCCAGAGCTTCTCTCTTCCATCTCTTGTATTCTCTTGGTGATGCTTACTTTTGTGGTTCCTGATCTTTTCTCTAAGTTCTCCAGCTCGAGGGTTTTCTCTGTTTGTGTTTTCTTTATTGAATCTAATTCTATTTTTATGTCTTGTACCATTTCCTTCATCTGTTTGAATGTGGCTTCCTGTCTCTCTATAATGGCCTCTAATTTTTTGTAAGTTTCTTTTCTATATCCCACTAAATTTGCCTCTTCTTGTCCTTCTATTTGCATGACTATTTCTCTGAGTGATTTGTTTGTTTCCTTTTTATGTGAATGTAATAACTGGATAAGCATATCTTTAAGGTCATTTTCCTGTGCTCCTACAGAATGGGGGTATCCATTGATTTGGGGGACTGCTGGTGATGCCATGAAATTTCCTGATTTTTGTTGGGTGGGTACTTTCACCAACCTCTAGGCATTTCCTTATCTCTGACTTTCACTGTTTTTTTTTTTTTCTTGGATTGTGCAGTTCAGATTATTTACATCTTTCTCTGGTGTCTGGAGAATTCTTCAGGAAAATTAAAGAGGTCCAAAGGTTTCAGCCTGTGCATTGGTGCTTTACCTGTTCCTGTGAGGGAGAAGTCTGCAGGTGCAGAAGGACAGATGCAGGCAAGGTGTATGCATATGTTTGCATGGAAGGTTTTCTTGAGGGATAGGGTATTAGAGAATGTAGAGGCTTTCAGTGTGAGGGAAACATGCCTTGAGGTCACCAAAGGGTTTGCAGGCACTGAAGTTATCACATGCTCTGGTTTGATTGTGTGGGCAAATTTCCTGGGTATGTCAGTGGCTTACAGACTACTGGTATTATCTCTAACTGAGCTCCAGGAGTTTTTTGCCTAAACTCCACTGGTGGTGCCACAGTGCTGAATTATCCCTGACTCAGGATACTCTGTTTTCCACAGTTGATGTGTGGGTGGGAATGTTTCTGATGTCTTGCTGCCAGCTTAGAAGTACCGTGGTTCTGGGGCTCTGTATGCACAATGGGACATATTCACTCTCTAGCAGGTCAAATCATAAAGCACACGTGATCCTATGTGTGTTCAGACACCTCGGTGGTAGTTGTAGCCCCTGGACCTGGGAGTACAGTTGCAGTTGCAGACTGAGGTGTCTAGTTCATAGCCAGGAAGTCCTGTAGAGCCAGTCCCTGGCTTACGGCTTGGCACACCTGGGTGTTTTTGCAGGACCTCCACACAGCCCATAGCATAGCCCTGTGTCCACCACTAAGGGACTAAGCAGCCCCATGCAGTACAGTTAGACTCTGTGGAGTCAATAGAGCAGGCCACTTTAGGGATTGTAACCCAGGCAGACTTTTACTATGGATCTGGGTTTTCGCAAGTAGGTTAGGCTGACTGCTGAGTGTGTGGTGCTAGTGTTCCCACCTCTGCTCTCTCAATTCTCAGAAGGAAGATCTGCATCACTGGTACTATGGCTCCACTACTCCTAGGTGGAGAGAGGCCCAAGGAAGGAAACTGCCCTTTTCCATTCACAAGAATTCCCTGTCTGACCTAAATCAGAGTTCTCCACTCCTGTGCTGTCCCCCCTCCTTCAAGAAGTCACAAAGTCAATTTCCAGGATTCAGTTGCCTCTTCACTCACAAGTTTCAGTGTTATCTGCTGGCTCTCAGAAACAATGGACAGTGATTTCCCCCATCTTGTCCCACCCCCCATTTCATCAACTTAGTCACAGTTTTTTTTTTATGTATTTATTTATTAAGATTTCTTCATTTTGTATCCTCTATGTGGCCTATTGTCTCTTTGCTTTCCGGTACAGTCCACACTGCTTCTTCTACCCCTATTCCCATTCTCTAGTTCCCTATTAGAGGAGGTCCTCCTCCCCCTTCTATTTGACCCTCCCTTATCAGGTCTCATCAAGCCTGGCTGCATCATCTACCTCTGTAGCCTGATTCTCTGGGCATTGTTCTTCTTATGTCCTCAATTCCCTCTACTTATGACACTCATTCTGCCTCCTCTCTTACAGGCTTTTAAGAGATCTGAGGGGAGGGATTATTTCATAGGGAAATCCCATTTAGAGTTGAGTTTTTAAAGTCTCTGCATATTATTGGACTGTGGGTCTCTATATGCAATCCCATTTGATGCAGAGGAAGCATATGTGTGGATATAAGATTGTGTCACTGATCTGTCAGTTGAGGGCAAAGAGCAACATACTTTAATTGCAACAGCCTAGGTTTCTTGAATTTAGTTTGGCAACTCTGGCCCAACATCTCAATTAACTGTCACTCAGTAGGAGTACTGGAAAACTGGTGTGGTCCCCATAGACGGCCTATTGGTACTTTATCTCCCACGATTAGGGGACCACCTAATATGTAAATAAATACCATAATTTTCTTTCTCCATTTTAGTTACTTCACCAAGGATGATTTTTCCTGGTTCCATCCATTTGCCTGAAAAATATACTGATGTCATTTTCTTAGCTGAATAATACTCCATTATAGAAATATTCCACATTTCCCCAAAGGAGATTGTCAATCCTGTTCTTTAGTCCTTGGAAGTTGTTGGGACTTTACTCATTGTATTGAATAACAAACTATCAGGATAACTATGTTCTTTTAGCCTAGAAGTCCCTCCATTTTGTTCCACTTTCTGGTGATTTGAATTGCATTGTCCTCCTGAAGCTCATCTTTTTACATGTGGATTCCCCAGTAAGGAAATATTTGGGAAGGGTTAGGATGTATGACCCTGTTAGAAAATATATTTCCTATTGGAGTTGTATTGTAAGAGGGTGTGCCTTGAGGTTGATATGCCAATGAAAGTGACCTGATGAAATGGAGTCTCTGGCTCTCAGTCTCTGTCACTATACACCTTTGTTTCTGTAGGTCTCAGTCTCTTATTTCTGAATCTGTCTCTCTAGATCTTTTGTGCCCAGTCTCTCTCTGTCTCCCTCTGTTTGCCTCCCCTTCTATCTGACCATAGGTTATCAGGTCTCATCAAGTCTAGCTACATAAAATTCTCCTGTGGCCTGATTCTCAGGGCATTATTATCCTTGTGTTTTAATTCCCTCTATTTATGACACTCTTCATGATAGTTTCATAGAGAAATCTCACTTAGAGCTGGGTGTTTTAAGATCTTTCTTTGCATAATATCCGACTGTGAGTGTCTGTATGCAATCCCATTTGATGCAGAATGAAGCATCCCTGGGGATCCAAGAACATGACACTGATCTATCAGTTGAGGGAGGAGAGCAACATTTTAATAACAACAGCCTGGGTTGATTGAAAATTCCCATAGGATTCTGTCACCCCAAAAATTTATTAACTGCCACCCAATATCCCTAGGAGATATTGGTTTGGTCACAATAGATGGCTTCTGGGAATTTTATCACCCATTATTAGGAGACATCCTAATAAGTTAATACATAACATATATATATATATATATATATATATATATATATATATATATTGCATTTTGTTACTTCATCCAGGATGATTTTTCCTAGTTCCATCAATTTGCCTGATGACATCAATTTCATGATGTCATTTTCTTAGCTGGATAATACTCCATTATGGAAATATTCCATGCTTTCCCCAAAGGGGATTGTCAATCCTGTTCTTTAGTCCTTGGAAGTTGTTGAGACTTTAATCATTGTATTGAATGACAAACTATCAGGATCACTATATTATTTTAGCCTAGGGGTCCCTCCATCTTCTTCCAATTCCTGGTGATTTGAATTCCAATTTCTTTTGAAGCTAATATATTTATATGTTTAGTCCCCAGTGTGGAAATGTCTGGTTAGGGATAAGAGGTATGGCCTTGTTAGATAATATAATTTCTTTTGTTTCCCTAATTTATTTTTCAACCACTTGGTTTTTTGTACACAGGAGGTCTACTGATTTTTTGAGTTAATTTTGTATCCACCCACTGTGCCTAAGTAGTTTATCAGGAGTTGGATTTCCCTGGTACAATTTTTCTGGTAACATCTCATACATTCATAAATTTAGAACTCTATAATGCTTGTGAGAAATTATATGTTTGCAGAATAAAAGAACTGGACACCAGAGATGTTGGATTAAACCTGACAGAATCATTCTTCAGCGTGCTGAGACATTGACACATCTGTTCCAGCATCTTGCATGTTCCAGCATTTTGCTTGTTCCTGCCTCAACTGTTTCATTTGCTATTTCTCATCAAAACCTGCTCCCAAAAGAACTTTGAAGAAAGCTACTGATTTTAATTGGTCCAGCATTTTAGACTGTTCCAAAGAGGACTTTTATTAAGCCTGAAATTTCTCAACATTTAAAGACTGTTATCACTTGCGTATTCATTTATTGCTTACTTAATTAATGTTATTGTTTGCTTAATTAACCATTTTTCCCAATTTCATTTGGGCTCCCTACAGGATTTCTACATGTCCAAACTGTCAGCTAGAAGAAATTCATGAGAACAGCATCCAATTTCCCTTAAAGGTGTTGGGTATGATTTTGCAGGTTTGCTATGGCTACGAAATTTTATTGTCATTGGGAGATGTTAATCATTAATGGTCTTATTCAAAGTAAAACAAGGAATATACAGGGATATCTTATAGGAATAGAAAAAAAGGTATATTATTGAATCTACTCAACTTGGGGTTTTATTTGTTATTCTCAAATGAGGTTAATATTAACTCTGGTATAGGATTTGCATATTGATACAAAATAAGTATTTTGATAGATTGGTATAAGCTTTATTATATATGGATAGAAGGCAAGTTTACTTCCAATACTTTTAAACTGCTATTAAAAACTGCTTAGGGTATTAAGAAATGGAAGTTATTTGCTAGTTATTGAACTCCTAGGCATGTCAGTCACTAGTCTATGTTATCACAGGAGTATATATCCTAGGCTTAAAAGATAGACATGATTTTATAGACCGATCTATTTATTATATAAAGATAGGTAGACTTCAAAAACTTCAGAGACCTGCAGATTATGGCATTTAAAAATATTTTTATTACTTTAAAGATTCTTTGACAATGAAACAGGTCATCTCCTGGTAGCACCCCGTCTGCTTGAAAGAAAATAATGAGCATCAAAGAACCCCAATATGAAGATGGCCTCAAATGTAGCAAATGTGCCTCTTGGGTACAGAAAATATCCCCACTTCTTGACAGACAAATTCTGCAAAAAAATAAGCAAGCTAATGCAGGACAAGTGGACTGCTGAAATCTGCCAAGGGTAAGAAAGTCCTAAATAGTTCCTGCTTCACGTATATGTTTGTCAAATAGTCTGAGACAGAAGGCTGAAGATGATGCTTCAACTTTGTAGAGAGTTATGGGTAACTGTTCAGGCAGCAAACTGTTTCTGAGATTGTTTGATTTTTTGGCAGCTTCTAATATGCACTTCTTATTTACTCAACTAATTTTATTCCTTCTCAAGTCTCTGATGGGGTTAAAGACCAAATAGTCATAGTGCCACATTTAGGGTTAAGTTGTTTAGAAGTTAAGAAATCCTTTCATATACGTAATACCAATAAAGATAAAAGTTCATTTAGGTATAGACCTTTTAACTTTTAACTTGTCAAGATAGATAGGATAATCAGATACATTTCTCCTAAGTTTCTAAATACACATGGACTGGACATTGCACATGTAGATTTTACCTACAGTTTCATCAATTCATAATTATTATTGTATTGAAAGGAAACCAGCCTTTTATTGGACTTAAAGGTGTAAATGTTGGTATAATGTTCTTTTGAAATGTATACACCTTACCCGTGTTCATTCAAATGCTCATTTCTATCCCCACTCTCTGGTTTCAATCTGGAAATTGCATTGTGACACTTATTGTAAGCATCCTGTCTCAACTGTGTGTAAGCTGGCCAAAATAAAACAACTAACCACAATGTTGTGCAAAGGGAGGAGCCAAAGGACAGGAAATAGAGGAGGAGCTAGAGGGCAGGAAATGAGTTGGAAGAGAAAGGGCTAGAGAGAATTGAAAGAGATCTGTAGGAGAGATCTTGGAGAAGTGGACCATGAACCAGACCTGAGATATCACTGAGAGCAAGTATAATGTCAGAAAGGTAAATGTTAGGTAACTATGAGGGATTGGAGGATTTAGGAGGGAATAACTATTTCCCAGCATTGCGTTCTAGTTTAAATAAATGAACCCAGTCTCTGTGCAGTGAATTGGTTATACAGCTGGTTAGGATTAACAGCAGCTTTATTAAAAGAAAAATTCATAGTAAATTGTAAGAGATTCTAACAATAGCCATCTGACTTTATTATTGACTACATGAAAGAAATATGTGACAGTTTAACTGAACTAAGTGTTGGACATAGGAACTGTCATCTCTGGGTTGTTTTCTTTCAGCTGCCTTGAGGCATGTAGTGCTGCTCAGCCTTTATTTAAAGCAGGGTATCCACTTGTCCTTTTTAACAACTGGCTCCTGAAACTCTTACTAGCTTTAACTTGTTTCAGGACATCATTCTCCTGCTCAGCCCATTAACACCTAATCATTGTGATGTCATAATAGGATTGGGATGTCATGATGAATTTTGATGTCATTGTGATGTCATTGTAGCATTTGTGTCCTAATGTCATTATGGAGTCTTACAGTCGTGCAGTCATAATAACATTTGAAGTCAAAATTCCATTTTGATGTCATACCACAATCATGTTATAATATAATTGCAATGTCATAACACCACTGTGAAGTCAATAAACCATTCTGATGTAATAATAACATTGTTATGTTAAAATAGCATTGTGGTGTCATAAAAGCATTAAGAAGTCATAACACCACTTTGTCACAACAGAATTGTGATGTTATAATGACATTGTGATCTCATATCATTGTGATGTCATTATAAGATTGGGACATCATACCATTGCCATGTCAAAAAAGAATTGTAATGTCATAATTCAATTGCAATGTGAAAACACAATCATATACTAATAGCTTTGTGATTTCATAATAGCATGGTGATGTGATATTATCATTGTGATTTTATAAATGTATTGGGATATCATATTACCATTGGGAGTCTTGACAACAGTTAGATGTCATCATAACTTTGTGTTGTCCTAATACCATTTTGATGTGATAATAGCTTTGGGATGTCATCAAAACATTGTGATATCATCATACCATTGTGATGTCATCATAGCATTGTCATATCCTAATATCTTTGTGAAGTCATAATATCATTGTGATGTCATAATAGCATTTTGAAGTCAAACCTATTGTCATGTCATCATACCATTGTGATGTCATCAAGGCATTGTGATGTCATCAAGACATTGTGATGTCCTAATTCCATTGTGATGGAATTATAACATAACACAAAAATTTCAAATAGAAATTGTGAAGTCATAACACCATTGTGTTGTCATATTAGCATTGTGCTGTCATAAAAGCATTGAGCTATCATACAATTGCCAGATATTAAAAGTATTGTGATGTCATATTATTATTGTAATGTCTTGATAGTATTTTGATATCATGATAGCACTGTGATGTTATAATAGCATTGGGATGTCATAATACCATTGTGATGATATAAAATCATTGTAATGTCATGATAGCTTTGTGATGTCATAATACAATTTTGACAGCAAAATTCCTTTGTGATGTCATAATTCCATGTGATATACCCCAACATGTAATAATACCATTGTGAGGCCATAATAGCATTGTGATGCCATCTTAGCAATGTTATGTCATAATACCACTGTGATGTCATAATACGATTTTAAAGTCACAATAACATTCCCATGTGTAATACATTGTGATGTCATAATAACAATGATATGACATAATAGAAGTTTTGTTCATAATGCAATTTTATTGTCATCATAGCACTGTAAAGTCATATCAACATTTTGATGTCATAATAGCATTGTCATGTCATAATAGTCTTTGATTTCATAATTACCTTGTGATTTCATAAAACTATCTTATCATAATAGTATTGTGATGTTGTTATAGAATTGTGATGTTAAAAAGCCCATGGCAGTTTAGTGTCCAAGTGGCTTACATAGTGATGGGAAGAGGGACTGCCTCTGACATAAACTGATTGTCCTGCTCTTTGTTCACCTTCCCCTGAGGGGAGAGCAGCCTTAGCAGGCCACAGAAGAAGAAAATGCAGCCATTCCTGATGTGATCTGATAGACTAAGATCAGAAGGAAGGAGAGGTGGACCTCCCCTATCAGTGGACATGGGGAAGAGCATGCATGCAGAAAGGGGAGGTAGGGTAGGATCGGATCGGGAGGGGAGGAGGGAGAGGCTTATGGGAGATACAAAATGAATAAAGTGTAGTTAATAATAATAATAATAATAGTAATAATAAAAATAAATAATAATAATAATAAAGTATCAATAAAACAACAAAAAAATATGGATATTAAACTGCCATGGGCTACCTCTGAGCAGGGGATCTTAGTAATATACTCAGGAAAGGGCCCTGTACTCAATTTTTTTTTTTTTGTTTCAGTTGCTCACCTTGTGGAGCTCCTGTCCTCTCCAGATCTTATTATTTCCCACTTCTTTTTTTAGATTCCATGCACTTTTCACAAGTGTTATTCCTAAGTCTCAGCATCTGCTTTGATAGTCTACAGGCAGAGCCTTTCAGAGGCTCTCACTTGCAGGCTCCTAAATTATTCCCTCTTTTCTCCTTCTTCTGATGTCCATCTTCTTTGTCTTTTGTGATGGGGATCGAGCATTTTAGCCAGAGTCTTTCCCCTTGATTAGTTTCTTTAGGTGTACAGTTTTTAGTAGGTTAATCCTATATTATATGTATCTTAGTGAGTATTGACAATGTGGGTCTTTCTGCTTCTAGAATAACTCACTTAGCATGATCTTTTCAGTTCCCACCATTTACCTGCAAATTTCATGATTTCCTTGTTTTTTATGGCTGAGTAATATTCCATTGTGTACATGTACCAAAATGTCTGTATCCACTTTTCAGTTGGAGAGGCTATGTCTTGGTTGTTTCCAAGTTCTAGCTATTACACATAAAGCTGCTGCAAACACGATTGAGCAAATGTCCTTATTGTGAACTTGAGCCTTTTTTGGATATATGCCTAGAGGTGGAAAGCTTAATCTTGAGAAAGCGCTATTCCTAGTTGTCTGAAAAAGCACCAGATTAATTTCCAGAGTGGTTGTACAAGTTTACATTCACAACAACAGTGGAGGAGGGTTCTCCTTTGTCCACAATCTCATCAGCATGTGTTGTCATTTGAGTTTTTGATCGTGGCCATTCTTATGGGTATAAGGTAAAATCTCAGGGTTGTTTTGATTTGCATTTCCCTGATGGCTAAGGACATTGAGCATATAAGTGTTTGTCTTCCCTTCAATATTCCGCTATCCATAATTCTCTGTTTAGCTCTGTTCTCCATTTTTTTAATGGGATTACTTGATTTTTTGCTTTTCAACTTCTTTAGTTTTTTTACAGATACTGGATATTAGCCCTCTGTCACATAGAGGCTTGGTGAAGAATCTTTCCCAATCTGTAGGCATTCCTTGTTTTGATGAAAGTATACTTTACTTTACAGAAGCTTTTCATTTCATGAGCACCCACTTACTGATTGTTGCTTTTAGAGCTTGTGCTGTTGGTGATCTGTTCAGGAAGTTGTCTCCTGTGCTGATGAGATCAAGGCTCTTCCCCACTTTTTCTTCTAACCTATTTAATGTGTCAGCTTTTTGTTGAGATATTTGATCCACTTGAACTTTAGTTTTGTGCAGGGTAACAATTATGGATCTAAATGTATTTTTCTACATGTAGACATCCAGTAGACCAGCACCGTTTGTTAAAGATGCTATCTTTTTTCCATTGTATAGTTTTGGCATCTTTGTCAAAACTCATATGTCCATAAGTGTGTAGTTTTATTTCTGGGTCTTCTCTTTGTTTCCAGCTATCTACCATTTGTTTTCTATGCCAGTACCAGTTTTTATAACTAGTGCTCTATAATACAGCTTGAGATCAGGGATATAGATACCTCCAGAAGATCTTTTATTGTAGAGAATTTTTTTTAGCAATTCTGGTTTTCTTGTTTTTCCATATGAAGTTGAGAATTTTTCTTTCAAATTCTGTAAAGAATTGTGTTGCTAATTTGAAGGGAATTGCATTGAATATGTAGATTGCTTTTGGTAAGGTCACCATATTTACTATGTTAAGCCTGCCAAGCCGTAAGCATGGGAGATCTTTCTATCTTCTGATATCTTCTTCTAATTCTTTCTTCAGAGACTGGACATTTTTTTTCATATAATCTTTGACTTGCTTGGTTAGGGTCATACCAAGGTACTTTATATCTTTGACCGAATACAAGAACACATCAAAGATATCAGCCACTGTGCCCAAGTTGGCTTCATCCCAGGTATGCAAGGGTGGTTCAATATACAGAAATCCATCAAAGTGATCCACCACATTAAAAAATGAAAGAAAAAAACACATGATAATCTCATTAGATGCTGAAAAATCATTTGACCAAATCCAACATCTCTTCATGTTTGAAGTATTGGAGAGATCAGGGATACAAGGCACATATTTAAATATAGTAAAGGCCATATAATGCACCCTTATATCCAACATTAAACTAAAATAAGAGAAACTTAAACCAATCCCACTGAAATCAGGAACAAGGCAAGGCTGCCCACTCTCTTCATATCTCTTCCACATAGTTCTGGAAACCCTTGATAGAGAATAAGACAATTGAAGTAGATCAAGAAGATACAAATCAGAAAGGAAAAATTCAAAGTATCACTCAGCAGATGATATGATACCTGATTGACCCCAAAATTCTACTAGGGAATTCCTTCAGCTGATAATCATCTTTAGCAAAGTGGCTGGATAAAATATTAACTAAAAAGAAAAAAAAATCAATAGCCCTCCTGTATACGAAAAAATAAAAGGGCTGAGAAAGAAATTAGTGATGCAAAAGGAATTGTATTAACATGGACAAGGACAAGGACATACTTCCTATCCTTAAACAGACATTTCCTCACTGAAGACTCCAAATGTAAATAATTGGGCTTTGAGGGCGCATTGCAATTCAATTCATCAGGAAGTAGAAGAAGATGGAAGGAATTCTAGGCTAAAAGAACATTGTTATCCTGAAAGTTTGTCAGTCAATACAATGAACAAAGTCCCAGCATCTTGGAAAGACTAAAGAATAGGACTGACAATCTCCATTTGGGAAAACATGGAATAGTTCCATAACAAGAGTATTATTCAGTTAAGAAAATGACAACATGATATTTTCAGGCAAATGGATGGAACCAGGAAAAATCATCCTGGAGGAAGTAACTAAAATGCAGAAAGACAAATATGGTACGTATTCACTTATTAGGAGGTCTCCTTATATTGGGAGATTAAGTTCCAATAGCCATCTATTGTGACCAAACCAGTCTTCCATGAGGGTTAATTGACTTGTGGGGCCAGGGCAACCTATGGCAATTTTAAGGCAACCCATGTTGTTTTTATTAGAATAAGTTGCTCTCTGCCCTCAAATGATTGGTCAGTGCCATGTTCTTGGATCCACAAAGATGCTTCCTTTTGCATCAAATGGGATTGCACACAGAAACCCACAGTCCGGTAATGTGACAAAGGAGGCCTTAAAACACCCACCCCTAAATGGGATTTCCCTATGAAATGTTACCTATCCTCAGTTCTCTGCTAAGCCTGCAGGAGAAGAGGTAGGAAGAGTGTCATAAGTAGAGGCAATTGAGGACACAAGAAGAGCAATGCCCTGAGAACCAGGACTCAGAGGAAGATGATGCAGCCAGCATCATGAGACCTGATTAGCTAGGGTCAGATAGAATGGTGAAGAGTACCCCCTCTATCAGGGAACTAGAAAAAGGATATAGGGATGGAAGAAGGTGTGTTGGTGGGACTGTAACCAAAAGAAGGAAAGGGCTGCAGTGGAGTTACAAAGGGAACAATTCATAATAAATAAATATATAAGAAATAATGTGAACAATGTAATGGATTATAGAGCTCTTCAGGACTGATGGCTTCTTCTTGGGGGTGGGCCAGTGTGTGGGAATGATGAACTCAGTATTCTTTAAGGGACTTGGTACTGAGACTCTGATCATATTCCAATGAGTATATGAACAACAATTACTTGAATACATATATTTAAAAAAATAATGTGACATATAGGTATGAGTTTGAATATATTTAATATATAATATAATATATAATAAATATATATACATATCCTTTCCCATTGTTCCAAGTTTCAAATTCATATCTATGTGCCACATTATATATATATACATATATATATAATGAAATTCCCACATCATAATCAATAAAAATAATATGTTGATAACTTTTACAATGACTTTTAACATGGAGAAATAATTCCACTAAAGGAGGGCAAAGTTTGACATTGTAAGGGATTCTTTCCAGGAACTCCTTATGTAAGCATCCTAGCCATGAACTAGTGGTTCCCCAGCTATTTCAGACCCAAAGAGCTCAGGAGGCATCCCTGAACAAGCAGTCCTGGATAAAACACTACATTTAGAGGGTTTGTCTTAAGGACCACAGTAGGTAACACAGCCGCTCTTGTTTCCTAGGCATATAACACCTACCCATCTCTCTTTCCTGAAGGCCCATTTTTAACTGTAAACCCTAGACCAGGAAACTTGCTCACTGATCACTGATTAGTATACAGCTGCCATTGAGACAGGTCAGCCAAGGCAGCCCTGCTCATATAATGTTGCCAAAACTAGTGTGGATTATCACCAGCTATAGGGAAGCTTTAAAATGGTGTGGGAGTAAGGGGAATATACTAAATGACTGTGGTCTTAGATCTGAAATTTCCTAGGTAGTGACTTTTAACTAAGCAGTTACTCTAGTCCTCACTAAGTGTACCTTCACATTCTTATTGATATAGACTGACAGAGTCTAGGGTTCCCTGTGGTATTAAGTCTTTAAGAGCAGGGAAAAGAGAAGAAAACCTGGTAATTCCTGGGAATGGTTCAGGTGAAACAGAGAAAGAAGAGTTAGTATAAAAGGAGAACTGAGGGGCAATATACTACTTGACACCTTGTCCTGTTTCACACTACTGTTGCCAACCCTCTATGAGGTTGCCTTGGCTGACCTGGCTGGATCTGCAGCTGTGCCCTCCTCAGTGTTCAGTGAGGAACCCCATTGGTCCTGGGGTTTACAGTTAAAAGTGGGCCTTTAGGACAGAAAAATGGGTCTGCGTTATATGCCTAGGAAACAAGAGCAGTTGTGTCCTACAGCAAAAACTCTAAATGTAGTGTGAATACCACCACTTCTTGTGCAGTGGTGCCACCAGAGTTCATGAGGTCTGAAGTAACTGGGTAACCACTATTTCATGGCTATGATTATTTACTACCTAATGACTTCCTGGAAATTGTGCCTTACCAAGTCAAACTCTGCCCTCCTTAAGCAGAATCTTTTCTCCATGTTAAACGTCATTATAAACATTGTCAACAAATTATTATTGATTGTTTGAATTTCATATAATATATATTATACTCATTTTCCATTGCTCTCAGGATCAAATTCCTACCCCTGTGTCACACAAAAAGAATTTGTTTTTCTTTAAAATACATCAATTGAAGTGTGTATTGTTCATCTACTCTTTGGAACATGATCAGAGTCTCATTGCTAGTCCCTTAAAGAAAACTGAGTTCATCAATGCTGAACCCTGGATCCACCCCCAAGAAGAAGCCATCAGTCGTGAATAGCTCTATACTTCATCACCTTGATCTCAGTTTTCCTTATGTATTTATATATCACCATGTGTTCACTTTGTATACCCTATGCTGCCCCCTCCCTCTTATCCTTCAAGTCTCACCCACGCCTTTTAAACTCCTATACCCTTTGTCTAGTTTCCTGATTTGGAAGGACCTCCTCTCCCTTCAATCTGGCCCTAGCTTATCAGATCTCATCAAGGTTGGCTGCATCCTCTTCTTCAGCAGTCTGAGTCTCAGGGCATTGTTCTTCTGTACTCTGCTTATCACTTTTCCTGCCTCCTCTCCTGCAGGCTTCCAAGAGTTCTGCGGGAAGGGAGAATTTCATAATGAAATCCCATTTAGAGCTGGGTGTTTCCAGGTTTCTCTCTGCATAATATCAGACTGTGGGTATCTATGCCTTCCCAATAATGTAAAAGGAAGCATCTCTGTGTGAACAAGAACATGGCTGATATATCAGTTAAGGGAAGAGAGCAATATATTTTAGTAACAACAGCCTGGTTTGCTTAAAATATTTCCATAGGTGCCCTGCCCTAACAACTCAACTAACTGACACTCAGTCACCCTATTGGAACACTGATTTGGTCACAATGGATGCCCTATTGGAATTTTCTCCCCTACAGTTAGGAGACCTCTTAATAAGTGAATTCATACCATATTTCTCTTTCTGCATTTTAGGAACTTCACCCATGCTGATTTTTCCTGGTTCCTTAAATATGCCTTAATATCGAAGTAATTTCCTAGTTGAATAATACTCATTTATGGGAATATACCACATTTTCTCCAAAGGATATTTTAAGTCCTGTTTTTTTAGAAGTTGGAAGTTGTTGGGACTTTAATCACTGTATTGAATGACAAACTATCAGGATAATTTTGTTCTTTTGTCCTAGAAGTCCCTCCATCTTCTTCTTCTTCCTGGTGATTTGAATTGCAATATCCCCTTGAAGCTCATCTATTTACATGGAGTCCCCAGTGAGGAATAGTCTTGGAAACATTAGGAGGTATGGCCTTGTTAGATAAAATTATTCATTTTGAAGTTATATTATGGGAGGGTGTGCTTTCAGGGTGATATGCCAATGAAAGTGACCAGAAAAAAATGGAGTCTCTGTCTCTTGGTCTCTGTCACTTTATATCTTTGTTTCTGTTGGTATCAATATCTTTATTTCTGAATCATCTCTCTCACTCTTTCTCTGTCTCTCTCTGACTCTCCCTCTCTGCTTGCAGCTTGTGTTTCATTATGAAAAGCTCTCAGATCTGCTGAAAGTCTACAAGATGACTGCTTCCTGACATGACATCATGGAAGGTATCTTTAAAAAAATAAGCAAGGTTCCAATTAATCACTTTTTGTTCAAAGATTTATTTTGATCAAGGAGCATATTCACAGAAAGTAATTCACTGACTGAGGATATATTTGCATTTAACAACTAATCTGTGATAATGTGAAAGTCAATGTCAGGGACACATGAATTTTTTAATGATTACTTGATAGAAGTATATGACCCTTTTACTAAATTAATAGTCTTAGACTCAGGAACTGACATGTCGGGGTTGTGTGCTTCCACTTGCCAAGATTTCATCATGTAGGTATGCTCAGCTTTGCTCTTAAGCAGGCTGTCCACTTGGCCTTTTTAATGACTGGTTCCTGAAACTATTACTGGCTTTCACCTGCTTCATGACATCATTCTCCCTCACAGCCAATCAGCACCTGAGAAAATCTTGAGGATTCCATGGAGGTGAGTAACAAAATTTCCTCATTGTCCAGGATCTCTGATCCTGTGCACACATGACTTTTACTCATGAAACCCAACAAAGGTTTACATCACTGTGACAATGTCATGAAACCCAACAAACGTTTACATCACTGTGACAATGTCATGTAGGAAATGAAACCTTAATGTTTATTTAATCAGAAATCTTGCTAGTTAGGGAAGCTTTAAAGTGATGTGTCATTAAGGGGAATGTACCGTACTGAATGACAATGTGGTTACCTACTGGGGTCTTGAATCTAAAATATCCTTAATTGTGACCTTGAACAGAGGAGTGTTCACTTACTAATTGTACTTTCACATTTTTATTGATCTAATAGGCTGGCAGGGTATAGGGTTCCCTGAAGTACTGAATCTTTAAAAGCAGTGAAAAAGAAGGAATCTTGACAATTCCTGGGCCTGGTTGCCTTAAACAGAGAAAGATCTGAGAGTGTAAAAGGAAAAGTGAGTGGCAAAAAAGCATTTAAAAACTGGTCCTGTTCAACACTTAGGTTGCCAACCCTCTATGAACACAGTTACCTTGGCTGACATTGCTGGATGGGCAACTGTGTACTACTCATTGATCATTGAAAATCATCATGGTCCTGGGGTTTACATTTAAAACTGAGCCTTCGGGACAGAGAAATGTGTCTGTGTTATATGTCTAGGACACAGTCGTAGCTGTGTTTCCTTCATTTGTCCTCAAGAAAAACGGTCTAAAATAAGTGTTAGTGCCAGGACTGCTTGCTCACAGGTGCCACCTGAGCTCATGTGGTCTTAGGTAGCTGGGTAAGCACGACTTCATGGCTACGATTCTCTGTTAAACAATAAGTTCTTCAAAATCATGCCTTACAAGGTCAAACTCTTCCCTCCTTTAGTGGAATATTTTCTCCATTTTAAATGACATTGTAAGAGTTGTCAACATATTAGTTTCATTGATTATGTGTGGGAATTTCATACACTATACATTACACTCCTTTTCCATTGCTCCCAGGTTCAAATTCTTACCCATTTGTCACACTATTTTTTTTTCTATAAAATACATTGATTGAAGTATGTGTTGTGTGTATACACATTGTAACATGATCAGGGTCTCAATGCCAAGTCCCTTAGATAAAACTGAGTTCATCCCTGTTGGACCCTGGCACAACCCCCAAGAAGAAGCCATTAGTCTAGAAGAACTCTATACTTCATCCCCTTGATCACAGTTTTCCTTATGTATTAAGATTTCACTATTTGTTCAGTTTTTATCCCCTCTCCTACCTCTCCTTCTTTTCCTCCCAGTCCCACCTACCCTCCTTCTTCAAAACCTATGCCCTTCTTCTGCTTCCCTTATAGGGGTGGTTCTCCTTCCCTTTCATTATGACCCTAGCTTATCAGGTCACATGAAGGCTGGTTGCATCATCTTCTTCTGAAGCCTGATTCTCAGGGCATCAGTCCTCTTGTGTCCTTAATTGCCTCTGCTAATGACACTCTTCCTGCTTCACTCCTGCAGGCTTCCCAGAGCTCTTAGGGGAAGGAGAATTTCATAGGGAAATCCCATTTAGACCTGGGTGTTTTAAGGTCTCTTTCTGAGAATATTGGAATATTCCATATTGGAATGTGGGTCTCTGTATGCAATCCCATTTGATGAAAAATGAAGATTCTCTTTGGATTCAAGAACATGGCAGTGATTTATCATTTGAGGGCAGAGAACAACATATTTTAATAACCAGGTCCTGGGTTGCTTGAAAATTTCCATAGGATGCCCTGGCCCAACAACTCAATTAACTGCCACCCAATTGCCTGTTTGGAAAATTGGTTTGGTCACAGTAGATGGACTATTGGAATTTTATCCCTCACTATAAGGAGACCTATTAGTAAATGAATACATACCATATTTTCTTTCTGCAATTTAGTTGCTTCACCCTGGATTATTTTTCCTGGCTCCATCCATTTGCCTGAAAATATCATACTGTCATTTTCTTAGCTGATTAATACTCTATTATGGAAATATTCCACATTTTCTCCAGAGGATGTTGCCAGTCCTGTTCTTTAGAAGTTGGAAGTTGCTGGAAATTTGTTTATTGTATTGAATGACAAACTTTCAAGATAACTATATTCTTTTAGCCTAGAAGTCCCTTCATCTTCTACTTCCTGTGATTTGAATTTCAATGTCTCCTCGAAGCCAATCTATTTACATGTAGAGTCCACAGTGAGGAAATGTTTGATCCTAGTTAGGAGATATGGCTTTGGTAGATAATATATTTCCTATTGGAGTTATAGTATAGGAGGGTAAGCTTTGAGTTTGATATACCAATGAAAATAACCATTACAATTGAGTCAATGTTTGTTGGTCTATGTCACTTTATATATTTGTTTCTATTGGTCTCTGTCTCTCTATTTCTGAATCTGTCACTCTAGCTCTTATCTCTCTCTGTCACTCTCAGTATCCCTCTTTCTGGATGCTGATTCTGGTTTAGTATGAAAAGATCTCAGTTCTGTTGGAAGACTACAACAAGGTGACTGCTTGCTGACATGACATCATGGATGGTCTGTGTAAAAATATAAGCAAGGTGTAACGTAAATGCTTTTTGTTCAAAGAGTTGCCTTTTTCAGTGAGCATTTTCACAGTAAGTAATTCAGTGACTGAGATGTATTTGTGAAATTAATAACTAATAATGGGATCTGTGATAATGTGAAACTCATGTATTAAGGACACATGACCATTTGAAAGAAATATGTGACACTTTTCCTGAACTAAGTGTCTTGGACAAAGGAAGTGCCATCTCTGTGTTGTGTGCTTTCAGATGTCCAGACTGAGGTATGTAGGACTGCTCAGCCTTTCTCTCAAGCAAGCTATTCTCTTGACACTTTTAATAACTGTCTACTGAAACTCTTACTGGCTTTCACCTTTTGCATGCTATCATTCCTCCTTTTGGCCAATCAGCACCTGCGAGAATCTTGAGGTATCCATGGAGATGAGTAAACAACTTTCCACAGTGTCCAAATATCTCTTCTCCTATGCATACTTGATTCTTTCTTGTGAAACTCTACAAGCTTTTATCTCATCCCTTCATCCAGCTCCCACACCTTTACTCCTGTTTACCTGTTTAATATAGGAAATCAAACTTTAATGTTTATTTAATTATTGTTCTTCCTAAATAGGGAAGCTTCAAAGTGATTTTGGATTAAGGATAACATACCGAATGACAAAGTGGTCTCCTAAGGTCATCTTGGATCTGAAATTTCCTATGTTGTGACTTTGAATTGAGCAGTTACTGGTGTACTGACTAAATGTACATTCACATTCTTATTGATATAATAGGCAGGTATGGTCTAGGGTTCCCTAGGGTATTGAGTCTTCAACAGCATGGAAAAGAGAAGGTAACCTGACAGTCCTGTGGGCTAGTCTAACTGGGTCCACCTGAAAGAGGAAGTGTAAAAGAGGAAGGAGGGACAGAGACTTGAAGAATGGAGACAAGACAGATTGCTGATCAAGCCTCATTTTACTGAATGAGAAAACAACTCTTATAAAGGAAATGGTGCAAGCAATTTTTTTTTCACATTAGCAACACATCCATGCCACATGGCAAGGCACCCAGGAATTTGTTCAAGGTTACACCAAGTTTGCTCTCCAGTTCCCATGGTTGCAGGGTGGTTGCTATATACTTCTCAGGCTCAAAACACCTGGCTTGCAGAGACCACAAAGGACAGTCTCTGAGACATGGGACCTAGAATTGACCCATATCTGCCATGGCAAGGAGGCAGAATTCTAATTACCAGAATACTTCAGTTCCTTCTTCATTGTCTTATGGAGATCCTGTCTTAGGTTGGCATAATGTGTACTTTTCCTTACTTGTCATCCAGGTCTCAATTACAATTTTATGAGCCTCTGTCATATGTTGGAAAAACAACAATTTTAATCTTACACATCATTGACTTACCTCCATATAAAATGGGGTTGTTAGAGATCGTTAATTTAAATTCATGCCACTGTACTTGCACATACAAGGAAGGCAGGCACACACCAACAAACCCATAACAGCCAGGCCTTCAAGTGTCAGTCCCCAATTTAGCACAGAGTCAAAGGATCAAAAATGCCTCCTGAGGCTAGTAAATATATCCCAGGTAGTAATTCTAATTCTAATTCTAACCTAGGTTTCTTGGCAGAATCTATGTCATGGATCTTATTTGTCATTGTTATCATGTCCAATGAGAAGTATTTGCTAGACCAAATACCAGCAAGGTGATTCTGAATCTGAGTCCAATTAAATTCTGTTTCATCATATCAAGAACAAGAAACCTGAACAGGAATCATAACAAAAGCATTTTGCTTAACAACTAATACTGAAATAGCATTATTTTCAGCACTAACACAATTAGTAAGATTGTTAAATACACATTCATTTGAATAGGTATCATTATTCTTAAAATGTCTTACTACAATGTTTCCAATTAGCAGCCAATAAGGAGGATTAACACATGCCAAAACAGAAGTATACTTGATTACTTTAGCAAATCTACTTGCATTCCCAGAGAGAATGCCTATATATCGCAAGGCAGCCCTCAATTTCCATACATAGGTTTGCCAATTTTTATATGAAGTCCTCCAAAGTCCAGCACTAACAGCTTTTTCTAAAACAAAGGAATTTTGACTGCCTTTACCACAAGCCAAGTTCTTAATACTGTTAACAATAGACCAGTCCAGTCTATAACTGCAAATACAGGCTCATTGTCCCAGGAGTAGATGGTGGGTGTTTCTCTGATGCATCTTGTCTAAGGAACCATCAGTTGAGGACAAGTGCTATGATCCCCTTTCCCAATGGTATGTAACTCATTGGAGATGTAATCCTCTCATTCTTAACTGCTGTAGGAAACGGAAAATAATATTCCTCCAATATTCAACTTTGTCTGTTTGCAAAGGGAGACTTGAGGTGCCACCACAACTTTAGCGTAGTAAGCATTCCGAACTATGACCCGGACAGGGGAGACTAGTAAGTAGTCCTGATGAATATTCTCTCTTGTAAAGCAAAGATGAACTCTTCATATTCCTGAAAGTTAAATGTCTGTTTCACTTGTGTTCCTTCACATTTGTTGGGTTTTCCAACATTGGGAAAACCCAACAAATGTGTTGTTGACAAAAACAAGGGCTTCTGAACTATTCCAGGAAACTAGATGTAGTAGAGATTGATTAGGAACATACATCCAATAAACAGTCATGTTAACCATATGGGTCTTCATTGTTTTGTGGGCTAATTCTGGGACCCCAAGACTCCAGGAACCTGACCCAGAGGTTTTTTTTTTTTTCTTTTTTTATGCAGAGGGTAAGTGTCTGAATGTTTCTTTGCAATGTTTGTATGTACAGTACTTTCTGTTCTCTATCTGAAAATTCCTCAGAGCTCAAGGTGTCAGTATCTGGGTAGCAAGATATGATCAAGGTTGATGCACTGTAGTCTCAAATGCCAAAGTTCATGGGGACATCCCTAGCTGCATCAGTATTTTGGTGGGTAATATGTCTAGTCTGTTTTGTTTTTTTGTGTGTCTGTGGGGAGTAAAATTGTTAGACCTTTGCCAGACACACTTCCAACATGGCAGAGCATGGTGGCCTTGTCCAACATGGCAAAGTATGGTGACCTTATACTCCCAGCTCTGGGGCAGGGCATAGTCACCCTTCCACACTCTGACAGGTCCATACTGCCTGATCCCAGTGAGCACCACGTAGTGTGTCCTGGGGCAACAGCCCACTCTCTGTGTCTCCTGAGGCATCAGGGCCCATGCCTCCTGCACCACTGGGGTGTAGCAGAGGAGGAATCAGTATGTTTGGCCTGCCCCAGAAATCAGTTTTGGTCACAGGAGATTTGGCCAGCTGGTGACTGTTTTTTTTTTTTTTTTTTTTTTTTTTTTTGTCTCAGTGTCTCTGTACATTATTTGTTTGTGTCTACCTTCTGTTTTCTGTTCTGAAAGGCCTCATGAAACTTGTTTAAAATGTGTATGTGTGCCTATGTGTTTATAAGGTTCATAAATGCATAGGTTTGAAGGCAACAAAATAGGTTGCCATGTGGTGTGACTCTGCCATCTTGAAATAAGTCTCATGAAATGTAATGTGACCTGTGACTGCCATCTTGGTAGCCACATATTTTCTTCTGGATTAAAAGGATGGGTTATTTAAATTGCTATTGGCTTTATAGATTGGATTGTTTTCACTGGTAAATTCTGGTTTTAAAATATGGTTTTGACTTTTATAATTATGGTTATACTTTCTGACTTCTCTCTTACAAAAGGGGTACTTTATTTTGATATTGCAAAAACAGGTTTTAGAAAATGTTTAGTTTATCAGGCATTTTAGACTATGATCTTGGGTAGTCTAACAGAAAATTTAAAAGTTTCTTGGTCCTTTTGGGGAGAACAAAAAAAACGTTGGTATTTATTTTATTCATTTGACTAAATGAATCCAAGCTATATGTTTTGAGCTAATTTTTAAAAATGCAGTTTTTACAATGTATCCTGTGGAGATCTGTTTGCTTGTTAAGTTCTTTGTTTATGTTACCACCCTGGTCTTCACCTTGCACGGAGAAAAGAGGAAGTTACACCAAGTTCCTCAAAACTTGTTCTAAGTTCCTTAGAGTTTGTTTAGGTGACCTTGGATCATATCTGCTACAGGGAAGTAATTTTTAGAAAAAGAGTTTAGCAGTTTCAGAACTTCTTTTTTGTATTAAGCTAACTTCTTTTTGTTTTGCCTATAAAAAACAAATTGAGGACGAAGTGCTCCAGCAGGGTAATGTCATTATGGAAAATAATTTGATGAGAGTTTTTATGTTGTCTGAAAAGTAAGATAGAGAGCAAAGAGATATTTTATAAACAGCTTGTCTAAAGTAAGAATATCTGGTTAAGCCAGAAGAACAATGCTAGGAACCTGAAGCTATATAGAATGTTGCAGACAGTTAGTGGATGTATTATAAAAATCCAGAGAGTTAATATGATTTGAGAAAGAATTGTATTTAAATATGGTATAATTTATTTAAAAGGCTGGTGAATCTTCATTGCAAAATGTTTTTATGCTCTTTTAAGGGGAAAATATTCTGGCTGATAGGTTTGTTATGGCTACAATAGTTCATACAGTTTAAAATTGTTCTGTACTGTTCTGTTATACAGTTGGTTCTAAAACTCATTTGATTACAATGTTAGGAATTTTGGTTATAGGAGCTAACAAAGCCTAATGGATATGTTAGCTATTGTCAGTCACAGCCTGTGCTAACACATGGCTAGCCACCATGACGATTCAGGGATAGAGAGCACGTGAAGCTGTAGTTTTGCTGCCATGTTTGTTTAGGGCTTTCAGCTGAGTTCAGTTACAGGTGGCCAGCTGCCTTGCTGGTCCAGAAATAAAGAGGATGGTGCCATGGGTTTGTCATCATCTTTGTTTAGGTCTCTGAGTTATGTTCAGTCCTCTGATTAGTGCTAAGTGCAAAGCATTTTATTGTTGAATTTTAATGCAAAGTGGTAGGATCAACAAGATTTGCTAACCTCTTTATAAACTGTATAGGATTAAAAGCTTTGCTTTGATTTTAGTTCAGAAAGAGCAGATTTAAAGTCATGCTAAATACTACAGTTGAGCCCTGGTCTCTTTGTTTAGGTTTTTTTTTTTTTTTTTTGTTAAGCCTAGAATAGTTCTAGAACATGCATCTCAGAAATATGCCATAATCAGAGAGTATAGCATTCTGTTTTATAGGACACACTTTAGAGCAGATGATAAAGACAAAGAATAACTCAGATATGCTGGCCCTCAAGCTTGTCAGAGATCTGATGAATATGGCATTTTAACATGTGTAAGCTTAATGTGACAGAAAGTCCTGTAACTCTGACAGTAGCTCCCCAAGGTCTCGGAGAAGATTTGGGCACAATAACAGATGACTGCAATTCTGGATTGTGGTATGCTAAACACTGGGCAATACTGCCTCAACTGGCCCACTGCTAGAGCCCAGCCTAAACTGTGGACAAAGCAATGGACACTTGGAGAGCTATTGTCTCACATTGTGAGTGGCAAGGTGAGGTCAATTGCCCATGTTCCTTTTTTTCACAGAAGCAGTCTTTCACCTTCTGTGCCTGGCTGGACTGCCTCGGTTCAGAATGCAGTAAGACCACAGGAGCCAGGGACACTGTCTAGGTGATGGACTAACTAGTCATCTCTGTTATTTTGATTGATACATGGATTGGTATATTTATTTAGCTTATAATTTATCTTTCTCAAGTCTCTGATTACTTTGATGGCTATGCTAAGCTAATGGTAGCTTTGCAGCTAGAGAAAAGACAATTAGATCCACTGTTAACTCATTGGTCAGTTCATTAACTAGAACTACTAGGTAATAGATCTCTTATTTAGAAAGGAAAACAAGAATGCCTTGCTAAAAGGATTCATGTCAGTTGCCTGTGTCTTAAGATATATAGGTGGATAAAAATATGGAGCTTACATATTGTCTGAGGGTATAGAAGTTTAGATAGTAAAAATCTAGAGAGTGTTGTTTGATTTGGAAAATGTTTCAGGGTTGATTATTGCAAGAAAGATTGGAAAGTCTAAGTAGGTGTTTTAAGGTATATAATTATGAGTATAAAGAGATAAAACTATTTTAAAGCATATTAAAAATGGGAGATACATTAGATTTCTCCCCCTCTTTGCTGCTGTTGTGCTTATGTTATAAGATTTCAGAAGTTCAGAGTTTTGGCATTGATCAATAGAGTTCTGATAAGTTGATGGAGCACTGATTGTTCATTATTAAGTCACCAACTTGAGATTTTATTTTCCTTTGGTAGTCTTCTGGAGATAGACTTAAAGGTGCTTCTCGTCATGTTGAAAACATTTGTTTAATGTGTATATCTGACCCAAAAGTCATAGCTTTCACTATGGTAATCTTAGTATCTGCCATTTCTGGGGTAGACTTTGACACAGGAATATCTTAAACATATTCCTTTTAGTTGCATTGTTAAGGAAAGTCCAAGCATCCAGGTTTAGCACTAAAGCCATTTATGTATTTCTGCCTAACTTTCCAATGTGACATGGAAGTGGGGGCTAAAAGTAGATGCTGAGTGTATGAAAGATGGCCAGGCTCCATTGATGGCTGCTACTAACAGCTGTGCCCAAAGAAAAAGTGTTAAGAGTTCCAGACTGTGGATTCACTTAAGTTGTTTATAAAAGGTTGCAAAAGAAACAGCTAACTTATGCTCATTCCATTGGATGTAGTTTTACCTTTTACTATCAGAATGTTGTTATATGAGATTTAATAATGTTACTTTTTTGAGTTTTTTTTTAATATATATTTCCTTTTGTGTACCAAAAAATTCATGAGTTTCATGAAATCAAAAGGTCATGAGACCTGGATCTGGCATAGCTTGGACAGATCCCAGATGAGTTTTTCCGTGGTCTTGGGATTCCTCACTTCTCCCAATTAATAGACAAATGTTAACTTCTGTCTCTAGTCTGAATTTGTCTCGGCAGATTTTCACCTGTTTGACACTGTTATGGGACCAGCTATGGACTGCAAGCTGAAATCTGGACTTCCTGGAAATGGAAATGATTGCTTCCTTCCTCTTCAGGTGGATCAACTAACCAGATGCCTGTGACTGCCCCACTGCCAACCCTTTGACTGGCATTTCAGCCTCCCTCGCCCTAAATGCCAATGGTCCATTGTCAACACTGAAGAAGCTCCAGAAGATGGATCTTCAGCCCCAAATCCCACCTAGCAGGCTGAAATGCTAAGTCAAAAAGGGCTCCCTGGCATTAGCTATTATCTTGGGCATCTGCTTAGCTGAAATGGAAACTACTATTGCAGCAACTGGACTAATAGCCTAGAGAGACACTAGAGACAAAGGATAATAGTTCTTTTTAGCTTACTACCCCTATCCACCCTGAAGGGACCCCTACTCATTTTGATTTTTGTCTTTGAGCCTTGTATTTTAAATTGCTTGTGGCTCTCATGAAAAAAAATGTTTGGGAGCAAAACATTAATGGTACTCAGATCCCATTGTAAAAAGGTAAACAAGGGGTCATACCAGGAAAACCCAAGATTGGGTCTTCAAATGTTCATGGAAAGGGGGAAATAAGAGACCAAAATATTGAAAATCAGCCTTTATTAAAGTTTAAGGCCTGAACTAGCTGGGTGAAGTCCAATAATGACCTGAGGGAAAGAGCCTGCATACTGCATTCTTTCCTCACCCACTAGAGATACAGTTGCTAGGAAACTGGCCCATCCTCCCAAGGAGGGACACGAGATCATTAATGCTTTGGGGACCTTCCTATATCCAATCATTTCAAAATGTAGCATTTTGACCAATAGATGCTTTCCAGTCAGGAATCACCCATGCCTTAGGCATGATAGCTGGGACCAGAATCTTTAAATCCCCCAACTAATCTGAGCACAGGACTCTCAGCTCTCACTGCTTTCATGGTGGGGGGTGTAAGCCCAAGCTGCAGCTTGTAATTTATAATAAAAAGATCCTCATGTGGTTTGCAATGGACTCAGCTCCTGGTGGTGATCTTTTGGGGTATTGAGATTTGGGCACAAAAATTGACATCATTATTGTCAGGAGAAAACTCCTCACTTGTGGCACAAGACATTCTGGTAGACATGGACCTGCATCTTTTCCTGTGAAAAAACACAAAGTGATTCTCTTCCCCATATGAGTTCAGCCTTGCATCCATGCCATTTATTTGTTAAAGGATCTCTCCATTTTACTGTAGCAAAAGTTTTCTTGTGTCTGTAGGTCAAAATCTATGTGCTGAACATTTACCATGCTTATTCAATTTAAAAATATTCAGAATGAAAACAACATAATTAAGATGATTCTTTGGTGTCCATGGCAGTATCTCCCCTTTGTTTTTGTTTTTGTTTTTGCTAATAAATCTTAATTGTTTAGTGGGCATGCTCTACCATGCCTTGTCCTGGAGGATAGTGAGATATTTTAGTTATATGAGAAACTTGAGTCTGTTGGCAAAAACTTTTTAAAAGATTTGCTAGTATATCCTGTTCAATTGTCCATTTTAAATTGCTTAGAATCTCCTACAACATTAAAAGCCTGTAGAAATTGAGCAATAACATCATTTTCAGCTTTTGCTGGTTGAGGAGTGGCAAAAATAAATCCAGAATAAGTATCTAGTCAAACATGTACATATTTTAATTGTTTAAATTCAGGAATACGAATAATATCCCTTTGTCAAATCTAATTTGGAGTCAATCCATTAGGATTAAATCCCAAATAAGGAATAGGCTGAAAATGAGGACAAGTACTGCAAGCCCTATACTACCGGCCTGTTCCTTAGTCAATCCATATTTAAGTCTCAGTGTTTGACTATTAAGATGATGTATATTATGGGTATCCTGCACTTTTTTTTGTAACTCTAAACCATAAACTTTAGTGACTTTATTTGCCAATGCATTTCCTTTAGACAGGGGTCTTAGGAACTTTGAATGAGCCCTGAAATGTCCTATAAAAAAGGGAAAGTTTTTTTGTATCAAAGTTTGAATTTGTAAAAATAAAATTCCAGCAGGAGAAGGTGTCTTAATTTGACCTGCAGTCTCTAACCTAGGCAAGGATTGAGCTACATATACACTACCTGTAAAAATGTTAAAAGACTGTTCATTAAAACTTTGAAACACAGCCAATACTTCAGGTAACTGCTATTTGTGCAGATACCTTAGACACTTGAAATGATATTGTTTTTCTTTCATAAGCATAGGCAGTAACACTAAATATTGAAGCATCAGTAAATACCATTAAATTATCAACAACTGGGGTAACTTTTGTTTTAATAAAAAAAAACTATAGGATGCACCTATAAAAATTAATTTGTGTGTGTGTGTGTTTTTTCTTTTCTTTTTTTTTTTTTTTTTGCTTAAACAGTTTGGACTCTGTCATAGTAAGCGTACATATGTTAAAATGGCCATATTCATCAGATCTCTGACAAGTCTGAGGGCCAGCATATTTGAGTTACTTTTTGTCTACATTTATCATCTACTCTAAACTTCATCCTATAAAACAGGATGTTGTAATCTCAATTTTGGCATATTTTTCAAATGTATGTTTTAAAACCAAATTTTAGTTCAATCTATATAGGGAAACTTTATGGTGACAAATTTTAGACTTAACCTCAAAAAAAAGAAACAAACAAACAAAAATAAACAACAACAAAATTACTAAACAAAGAGACTAGGTAAAACTCAATCTTATACTCAACTATAATTGTTAGCATAACTTTAAATCTGTTCTTTTTAAACTAAAATCAATGCAAAACTTTTAATTAAACATAATTTATAATGTGGCTAGCAAATCTTATTAATCCTATCATACAGTATTAAAACTTAACAGCAAAAAATTAAAAGACAAAAGTTTTATTTAACATTAAACAAAGAACTAAACTTATCTTGTAGCCCTCAGCAAAAATTGACGACTGTGGCAGTACCAAATTATAGGCCAGATAGAAACAGCATTAAATCAGTTAATTAGGTACTTCAGCCAGTCATATATTTTATATAATGGTTAACAATGATCTGAATATAGCTCTGCATAATCCTGGGCTAACATAGAACTCTAGTCCTTTTTATCCTGTAAAAGAGCATAAGCAAACATTTTCCATTGAAGAATCTCCAGTCTTTTTAAATGAAGAACAACATATTTTATAATTTGTTCGTTTTTCTTTTTTAACCTGAATATATTGTACTAACTGCAGCTTCTGTTTAATTGGCTTAAACAACATGGCTCGGTTTTACTTTGTTAACCTAATAAAATAAATACAAAAGGTTTTTTATTTCCCCCAAAGAGTTGCGAAACTGTTTTAAGTTCTTTGTTAGACTGCCCAAGGGTTACACTTTTAAAATACCTGATAAATTTTAAAATGTTTTACAGAATTTAACTGGATGGTCCAGGACAAAAATCAGAGGTGTTGACTTTTGTCAAATGCTTTTTCAGCATCTAAGGAGATTATCATGTGTTTTTTTCTTTCATTTTTTTTAAGTGATGGATCACATTGATGGATTTCTGTATATTGAACCACCCTTGCATACCTGCGATGAAGACTACTTGGTCATAGTGCATGATACCTTTGATTTTTTGTTGTTGTTGTTTTTTTGTTTTTTAGGTTTTTTTTTTTTTGTATTTGGTCAAAGACAAAGTATCTTGAAGTGATCCTATGAAAGAAATTCTAAGATTGTCTGAAAAAATATTTCAAGTCTCTGAAGAAAAGAATGAGAAGAATATATCAGTGAATGGAAATATTTCCCATGCTCATGTTTTGGCATGATTAACACTGTAATAATGTCCATCTCACCAAAGCAAACTACAGATTCAATGCAATTCCCATCAAATTACCAACACAATTATTTACAGACCTTGAAAGAAAAAGTCTCACCTTCCTATGGAAAAACAAGAATCCCAGAATTGCTAAAGTAATCCTCCACAATAAAAGATCTTCTGGAGGTATCATTGTCCCTGATCTCAAGCTGTAGTATAGAGCAATAGTAATAAAAACTGCCTGGTACTGGCATAGAAATAGAATGGTGGATCAACAGAACCATAGAGAAGACCCAGATATAAACTTACACACTTATGGACACCTGAGTTTTGACAAAGATGCCAAAACCAAGAAATGGAGAAAAGATAGCATCTTCAACAAATGGTGCTGGTCTAACTGGAGATCTACATGTAGCAAAATGCAAATAGATCCATACATTTCACCCTTCACAAAACTAAAGTCGTGGTCATTTGAAAACCTAACATAAAACCACACTCATTAAATCGTTTAGAAGAAAAAGTGGGGAAGAGTCTTGAACTCATTGACATAGGAGACAACTTCCTGAACAGAACATCAACAGCACAGGCTCTAAGAGTAACAATCAGTAAATGGGACTTCAAGAAACTGAACTTCTGTAAAGCAAAAAACACTGTCATCAAAACAAAATGGGTGCCTACAGATTGGGAAAGAATCTTCACCTTACCTCTATGTAACAGATACCCATCTGTTTTTGCAAAGAACTAAAGAAGTAGAAAAGCAACTAACAAGTAATCCCATTAAAAAATGGGGAACAGAGCCAAATAGAGAATTATTGATAGAGGAATATAGAACAGCAGAGAAACACTTAAAGAAATGCTCAATGTCATTAGCCATCAGGGAAATGCTAATCAAAATGATCCTGTGATTTCACCTTACACCCCTCAGAATGGCCAAGATCAAAAACTCAATTGACAATACATGCTGGAAAGGTTTTGAAGAAAGGGGAACCCTCCTCCACTGCTGGTGGGAATGTAAACTTGTTAAGTGACTCTGGAAATCAATCTGGTGCTTTCTCAGACAACTAGGAATAGCCTGTCCTTAAGATTAAGCTATGCACCTCTAGGCGTATATCCAAAAGAGGCTCAAGTATACAACAAGGACATTTGCTCAACCATGTTTGCAGCAGCTTTATTTATAACAGCCATAACCTGGAAACCCCCCAAAGGAAAAAATGAATAGAGAATTTGTGGTACATCTACAAAATGCAATATTACTCAGCATTAAAAAAAACAAAACAAGGAAATCGTGAAATATGCAGGTAAATAGTGGGAACAGGAAAAGATCATTCTGAGTGAGCTATTCCACAAGCAGAAAGACACACATGGTATATACTCTTTCGTAGACATATAATATAAGAAAAACATACTAAAATCTTTGCACCTAAGGAAAGTAAACAAGAGGGAGGACACTGGTAAAATACTAAAATTCAAAGCCAAAAGACAAAGAGGATGGACATCAAAAGAAGGAGAGAACAGGGAACAAGTTAGAAGCCTATCTCAGAGGGCCTCTGAAAGGCTCTGCCCTGCACACTATCAAAGCAGATGCTGAGACATATGGCCAACTGTTGGGCAAAAATGAACGGAATCTAATGAAAGAAGTGGAAAATAGTAAGATCTGGGAAGAACAGGAAATCCACAAGGAGAGCAACTGAACAAAAATATCTGAGCACAGGGTCTTTTGGAGACTCATACTCCAACTGAGTATTATGCATGGAGATAACCTAGAACTCCTGCACAGATGTAGACCATGGAAATTCAGTGTCAAAGGGGGTTCATAGTAGTGGGAATAGGGACTGCCTCTGACATTAACTGATTGCCCTGCTCTTTGTTCATCTCACCCTGATGAGGGAGCAGCCTTACCAGACCAGAGAGGAATATAATACAGGCACTTCTGATGAGATATGATAGGCTAGTATGAGAAGGAAAGAGAAGAACTCCCCTTTCAGTGGAATTCGGGAAGGGCATGCATGGAGAAGGTGCAGAGAAGGTGGGATTGAGAGGGAGGTGGGAGAATTTATGGGGGTATACAAAGTGAATAAAGAGTAATAAATATAAAAATAAAAAATAAAAAAAATAATTCCTTTTGGAGTTACATTATATGAGGTGTGCTTTGAGGTTGATAAGCCAATTAAAGTGACCAGACAGAAAGGGGACTCTCTCTCTAGGTCTCTGTCACTTTGTATCTTTTTTTTTTATTGGTCTTGGTCTGTTTCTGAATCTTTTTCTCTAGCTCTTTCTAGCTCTGTCTCTCCTTGTCTCCCTCTCTCTGCCTACAGCTTGTGATTCAGTATGGAAAGCTCTCAATTCTGCTGAAGAACTACAGCAGGATGACTACTTGCTGACATGGCATCCTGTATGGTCTCTGTAAAAATATAAGCAAGGTCCTAAATACATGTTTTTAGTTCAAATATTTGCCTTGGTCAAGGAGAGTTTTCATAGAAAGTAATTCACTGACTGAGGACATAATTGTATATTTAACAAATAATAATAGAATCTGTTATAATGTGAAAGTCACTTGACTTTATGGAAGATTGCTTGAAAGAAATATGTGTCACATTTCCTGAAATAAGCATCATGGACACACAAACTGTCATCTCTGGTTTGTGTACTTTCAGCTGCCCAGATTGAGGAATGTAGAGCTCCTAAGCCTTTCTCTCAAGTAGGCTGTCCACTTGGCTCTTTTAATAACTGGCTCCTGAATCTCTTAATGGCTTTCACCTGTTGCATGACATCAATTTCCCTCTCAACCATTCAGCACCTGAGAGAATCTTGAGGTTTCTATGGAGATGAGTAAACAAACTTTCCTCAGTGTTCAGTATTTCTAATCCTGTGCACATGTGACTTTTTATTGTGAAACCCAACAAGCCTTTATCTCATCCCTTTATCCTGACTCTACAACTTTACTCTTGTTTACCTCTGTGATAATTTTAGATAGGAAATGAAACTTTAATCTTACTTCATTTAATTGGACAGCTTCCTAAGTAGGGAAGCTTCAAAGTGATGTGGCATTAAGGGGAATGTACCTATTGACAAGGTAGTCTCTTATTGTGGCCTTGGATCTGAAATTTCCTAGGTAGTGACTTTGAACTGAGCAGTTACTGAAGTACTGACTAAATGGACTTTCACATTGTTATTGATATAATAGGCTGTCAGGGTCTAGGGTTCCCTGTGGTATTGATTCTTTAAGAGCAGGGAAAAGAAACGGAAACTAGATAATTTCTGGGAATGGTTTGGCTGAAACAGTATTTGTAAAAAGAAAACTGAAGGACAAGATATTATGTGACAGTTGGTGCTATTACCCCTAGTGTTGGCAACCCACTATGAGCCGGGTTGCCTTGGCTGACATGGCTGAATGGGCAGCTGTATCCTATTCAGTGATCAGTGAGCAAGTTTCCTGGTCCTGGATTTACACTTAAAACTGCATCATCAGCACAGGGGTCTTTTCTGAAACTGGCACTCCACCAGGGACCATGTATGGATATAACCTAGAACCTCTGCTTGGATGAAGCCAGTGGTAGCTCAGTAACCAATTGGTTTTCCACAGTAAGGGGAACAGGGACTATTTCTGACAGGAACTCAATTGCAGGCTCTTTAACCTCCCCACCTTCCAAGGGAGGAGCAGTCCTGCTAGAGCACAGAGGAGGACTTTGCACCCAGTCCTGAGATACCTGATAAAACAGGATCAGATGAAAGGGAAGGAGTTTCTCCCCAATCAGTGGACTTTGAAAGGGGCAGGGAGGAGATGAGAGAGGGAGGGTGGGATTGGGAGGGAATGAGAGAGCAGGATACAGCAGGGATACAGAGTTAATAAAATGTAACTAATATTAAAAACAAAGAAAGAAACAAAAAACCTGGGCCGTCAGGACAGAGAAATGGATGGAGTTATATGCCTAGCATGCAGGAGTAGCTGTTTTACCTGTGGTGGTCCTCCAGACAAACCCTCTAAACCTAGTGTTAGTGCCAGGACTGCTTGTTCTGAGGTGCCACCTGAGCTCATGGGGTCTGACATAGCTGGATAACTAGTTCATGGCATTGAATCTCTGCTACACAATGAGTTCCTGGAAAGCATGCCTTATAAAGTCAAAATCTGCCTCCATTAGTGGAATCATTTCTCCATGTTAAAATTAATTGTAAAAGTTGTCAACATATTATTTTCATTGATTATGTGAGAATTTCATATTACACATATTATACGCCTTTTGTTATGCCACCAGGTTTAAATTCCTATGTGTCACACTAATTTTTTTCATTAAAATACATCAATTTAATAAGTGTTGTTCATATACTCATTGGAACATGATCAGAGTCTCAGTGCCAATTCCTTAAAGAACACTGAGTTCATCCTGGCCACACACTGCCACCAACTTCCAAAAGAAGCCATCAGTCCTGAAGAGCTCTATACTTCATCACCTTCTTCAAAGGTTTTCATGTTTTATTGTGAGTTGATCACTTTGTATCCGCTCTGCTGCCCCCTCCCTCTTCTACTTCCAGTCCCACCCACCCTACTTCTTCTATCCCTTTGCACTTTTTCTACTTCCCTAATATAGGAGGTACTCCTCACACTTTTATCTTACCCTAGCTTATCAGATCACATCAAGGCTGGCTGCAACATGTTCCTTTGCAGCCTGATTGTCAGGGCATTGTTTTCCTTATGTCGTCAATGACCACTATTTATGACACTCTTCCTGTCTCCTCTCCTGCACCCTTAGCAGAAAACTGAGGGAAGGTAGAATTTCATAGGGAAATCCCATTTAGATCTGGGTATTTTAAGTTCTCTTTCTGCATAATATCAGAATGTGGGTCTCTATATGCAATCTCATTTGATGCTGAAAGAAGTATCTTTTGGATCTAAGAACATGGGAATGATCTATCAGTAAGGGCTAAGAGCAACATATTTTAATAACAACAGCCTGGGTTCCTTTTCAATTTCCATAGGATGCCCTGGATCAACAACTGAATTAACTGCCATCCAGTCCCCTTAGTGGAAGACTGGTTTGGTCCCAGTAGATGGCCTATTGGAACTTAATCCCCCACTATTAGGAGACCTCCTAATAAGTGAATACATAGAATATTTGTCTGTTTGCAATCTAATTTCTTTACCCAGGATGATTTTTCCTGGTTGCATCCAGGAAACTGAAAATACCTTGTTGTCATTTTCTTAGCTGAATAATACTCTGTAATAAAAATATTCCATATTTTCCCTGAAGGAGATTGTCAGTCCTTTTCTATAATCATTAGTAGCTGCTGGGAATTCAATCATTGTGTTGAATGACAAACTTTCAGGATAACAATGTTCCTTTAGCCTAGAATTTCCTCCACCTTCTTCTACTTCCTAGTGATTTGAATTGCAATGTCCCCTCTAAGTCTAACTATTTAAATGTGGAGTCCCCAGTGAGGAAATGTCTGGTTAGGGATGGAGGTATGGCCTTGTTAGATAATATAATTCCTTTGTTAACCTAATTTTTTTCTCAGCCCTTTGATCTTTTGTATACAGGAGGGCTACTGATTTTTTTTTTTTTTTACTTAATTTGTATCCAGCCACTTTGCTGAAGGTGTTTATCATTTTTGGAGTCACTCAGGTATACTATCATATCACCTGCAAATACTTATTCTTTGACTTCTTCCTTTCATATTTTTATCCCTTTGATCTTCTTCAATTGTTTTATTGCTCTATTAAGTACTTCCAGAATTATTTTGAAGAGATATGGATAGATCGTGTCTTGACTTGTCCCTGATTTCAGTGCAGTTGCTTTAAATGTCTCTCAGTTTAGTTCGATGTTGGATATAGGCTTGCTGAATATTGCCTTTTCTATATTTATATATGTGCCTTGTATTCCTGATCTCTCCACTACTTTAAAGATGAATTGATGTTGGATTTTGTCATATGCTTTTTCAGTATCTAAGGAGATTTTCATGTTTTTTTTTGTTTGTTTGTTTAATATGGTAGATAACATTGTAGGGTGTGCATATATTGAACCAACCCTGCATAGCTGGGATGAAGCCAACTTGGTCATAATGAATGATATCTTTGATTTGTTCTTGTATTTCATCCAAAACATAAAGTACCTAGGTGTGACCCTAACCAAGGAAGTAAAATACTTGTTTGAAAACAATTTCAAGAGTCTGCACAAAGAATTAAAAGAAGATATTAGAAGATGGAGAGATCTCCCATGTTCATGCCTCGGCATGATTAACATGGTAAAAATGGCCATCGTACCAAAAGCAATTCAATGCAATTCTTATCAAATTACCAACACAATTCTTTACAGAGTTTGAAAGAAAAATTCTCAACTTCATATGAAAAAACAAGAATCCAAGAATTGTTAAAACAATCCTCTATAATAAAAGATCTTCTGGAGGTATCTCCATCCCTGATCTCAAGCTGTATTAAAGAGCAACAGTAATAAGACTGGGAGGGAATGAAGGATCGGGACACGGCTGGGATACAGAGTTAATAAAATGTAACTGATAAAAAAAAATAAAAAATAAAAAAAAAAAGAAGTGCATAGTACTGGCATAGAAACAGAATTGTGGATCAATGGAACTCAATAGAAGACCCAGGAATAAACCCACATACTTATGGAGACCTGGGTTTTGATAAAGATTAAAAGGCCATTTAATGGAAACAAGATAGCATCTTCAACAAATGGTGCTGGTTTAACTGGATGTCTACATATAGAGATTCAATTCTGGTGCTTTCTCAGATACCTAGGACCAGTGATTCCTCAAGATACAGCTATCCACCTCTAGGTATATATCCAAACAGCATCAAGTACACAATAAGGACATTTCCACAACCATGTTTGTAGCAACTTAATTTGTAAAATCCAGGAATAGGAAACCACCCAGATGTCTCCCCCACACCAATTATAAAATGATACAGAAATTGTAGTCCATCTACAAAATTACTCAGCTTTTAGTTCAAAGAGTCCCTTGGTCAGGGAGCATTTTCACAGTAAGTATTTCACTGACTGAAGACATATCTGGGCATTTAACAAATAATAATGGAATCTGTGATAATGAGAAAGTCATGTGATTTTATTAATGACCACTTTTGAAAGAAATGAAAGAAATATGTAACTCTTTAGCTGAATTAAGAGTCTTGGACACAGGAACTGTATCCTCTGGGTTTTGTGCTTTCACCTGCCCAGATTGAAGCATGCATGGTTGCTCAGCCTTTCTCTTAAGCAGGCTCTCCATTTGGCCCTTTTAATAACTGGCTTCTGAAACTCCTACTGGCTTCCACCTGTTTCATGACATCATTCTTCCTCTCAGCCAATGAACACCTGACAGAATCTCGAGGTTTCCATGGAGATGACTGAACAAACTGTCCTCAGAATCTAGTGCTCTGATCCTGTGCACATGTGAATCTTCTTGTGAAACCCAACAAGCCTTTATCACATCCCTTTAACCAGATCCCACACTTTTACTCCTTTTTACCTCCGTGACAATGTCAGGTAGGAAATGAAATTGTAATGTTTACTTAATTGGACAGCTTCTTAAGTAGGATTGTTTCAAAGTGATGTGGGATTAAGGAAAATGTAAGGAATGTCAAAGTGATCTCCTACTGTGGTCTTGGATTTAAAATCCCTAGGTTGTGACTTTGAAATGAGCAGTTACTCAGGTACTCATTAAATTAAACTTTCACCTTCTTTTTGATATAATACCCTGGCAGGGTCTATGGTTCCTTGGAGTACTGAGTCTTTAAGAGCAGGAAAAAAAAAAAAAAGAAAACAAGATAATTCTTGGGATTGGATTGGCTGAAAGAGAAAATGATCAGTGAGTTTAAATGGGGAACTGAGACATAGCAAACTTTCTGACATCTGGTGCTGTTCTACACTAGTGTTGCCAATTGTCTATGAGATGGTTTGCTTTGGATGACCTGGCTAGATCGGCAGCTATGTCTTACTCAGTGGTGAGTGAGCAAGCCTCCTGGTCCTGGGGTTTAAAGTTAAAACTGGGTCTATTGGAACTTTATCACCCACTATTAGCAGACATACGAATAAGTGAATACATACCATATGTGTCTTATTTATTTTAGTTACTTCACCCAGGATGAATTTTCCTGGTTCCTTCCATTTGCCTGAAAATTTCATATCATTTTCTGAGCCGAAGAATAATCTGTTATGGAAATATTCCATGTTTTTCTCAAAGTAGATTGTCAGTCTTGTTCTTTAGCCTTGGAAGTTCCTAGAAATTTATTCATTTTGTTGAATGACAAAATATCAGGATAACTATGCTCTTTTAGCCTAGAAGTTCCTCCATCTTCTTCTACTTCCTGGTGATTTGAATTGCAATGTATCCTTGACACTCCTGTATTTACTGGTAGAATCCCAGTAAGGAAGTGTCTGGGAAGTGTTAGGAGGTATTAGATAATACAATTAGATAATACAATTGTTAGATAATACAATTCCTATTGGAGTTATTGTACAGGAGGGTATTTTTTGAGGTTGATATTCCAATGAAAGTGACTAGAGAGAAAGGAATGTCTGTCACTAGGTCTCTGTCACTTTCTATCTTTGTTTGTGTTGGTCTTGGGGTCAATTTAGAAATTCAGGAATTTCTCTCTAGCTCTATCTCTCTCTGTGTGTGTGTCCCTCTCTCTGCCTGCCACTTGTGGATCAATATGAAAACCTCTCACATCTGCTAAAGGACTATAACAAGATTGGAGCTTGCTGAAATGACATCATGGATGGTTTCTGTAAAAATATAAGCAAGGTCCCAATTAAATGTTTTTGTTCAAAGAATTGTCTTGGCAAGGGAGCATTTTCTCAGGAAGTAATTCGCTGACTAAGGAAATATATGTGCATTTGACAAATAATAATGGAATCTGTGATAATGTGAAAATCACGTCAAGGACTCCTGACTTTATTAATGACCACTTTAAAGAACTATGGGAAACTATTCTTGAACTAAGAGTCTTGGACACGGGAACTGTCTTCTCTGGGTTGTGTGCTTTCAGCTTCCCAGATTGAAGCATGTAGGGCTACTCAGCCTTTTTCTCAAGCACTCTGTCCAATTTGCCCTTTTAATAACTGGCTCCTGAAACTCTCCCTGACTTTCACCTGTTTCATGACATTAGTCTCCCTCTCAGCCAATCAGCAACTGAGAGAATCTTAGGGTTTCTATGAAGATGAGTGAACAAACTGTCTCAGTGTCCAGTATCTCTTATCCTGTGCACAAGTGACATTTTTTTTTGTGAAACTCAACAAGACTTTATCTCATCCCTTCATCCAGATCCCACACCTTTACTCCTGTTTACCTCTGTGACAATACCAGGTAGGAAATTAAATTTTAATGTTTATTTAATTAGACAGTTTTCTAAGTAGGGAAGCTTCAAAGTGATGTGTGAGTACGGGGAAACTAACAAATAACATGGTGTTCTCCCACTATGGACTTGCTTCTGAATTTTCCTGGGTTCTGTCTTTGAATTGAGAACTTATATACTCACGAAGCATACATTGACATTATTATTAATATAATAGGCTGGCAGTTTCTAGGGTTTCCTCCATTACTGTGTCTTTCAGAACAGGGAAAAGAGAAGGAAAATAGATAATTACTAGGACTCGTTTGGCTGAAACAGGGAAAGGTTGCTGTATGTGAAAGGAAAACTGAAGGGCAATAAACTATTTGACAGCTGGTGTTGTTCCTCATTAGTGTTGGCAACTCTCTATGAACAGGGTGCCTTGAGAGACATCGCTGTATTGGGAGCTGTGTCCTACTCAGTGGTCAGTGAGGAACTCTCCTGGTCCTGGGGTTTACAGTTAAAACTGGGCTTACAGGATGGAGATATGGGTCTGTGATATATGCCTAGACACAAGAGCAGCTGTGTTTCCAGCTGTGGTCCTTCCGACCAAATCCTATGAAGGTAGTGTTAGTGCACCTCTGCTTGTTCAGAGGTGCCATCTGAGCTCATGGGGTCTGAGGTAGCTGGGTAGTCCCTAGTTCATGGCTAGTATTCTCTATTATATAATGAGTTCTTATAAAGCTTGCCTTACAAAGTCAAACGCTGCCCTCCTCTATCGGAATTTTTTCTCCATGTAAAAAGTCATTGTAAATTTTGTCAATATATTATTTTTATTGCTTATGTGGAATTTCATATATTATACATTACACTCCTTTTCCATTGTTACTAAGTTCAAATTCCTACCCATAGTCAAATTCTTTTTCTTTAAATTTCATCAATTGAAGTTAGTGTTGTTCATCTTCTCATTGGAACATGATCAGAATCTCAGTGCCAAGTCCCTTAAAGAAAAGTGAGTTCATCCTTGCCATACCTAGGCACCAACCCTGAGAAAAAGCCATCAGCCCTGAAGAGCTCTGTACTTCATCACCTTGATCCCAGTCTTTCTTATGTATTTATTTATTATGATTTGTTTACATTTGATACCTTCTTCTACCCCCTCCGTCTTCTCCATCCAGTCCAACCTAACCTCTTTTTTCAAACCCTGTGACCTTTCTCTATTTCCTGAAGGTGAGGTCCTCCTCCACCTTCTAAGAGACCCTAGTTTACCAGTATTCATCAAGGCTTGCTATACCATCTTCCTCTGTTGTCTTATTCTCTGGGCATTGTACTCTTTGTGTCCTCAATTGCCTGTACTTATGTCAGTCTACCAGTCTTCTCTACTGTAGTTTGCCAGAGCCCTAAGGGAAGAGAGAATTTCATAGGGAATGCCCATTTATAGCTGGGTGTTTTAAGGTATCTCTCTGCATAATATCGGACTGTGTTTCTCTGTAACAACCCCCTTTGATACAGAAGGCAGCATCTTTGTGGATCAAAGAACATGGTACTCATCTATCAGTTTAGGGCAGCAAGAAATATATTCAAATAATGTTGGCCTGGGTTACTTGAAAATTTCCATAGGATGCCCTAGCCCAACAGCTCAATTAAAGGCCACCCATTCTCTCGTGGTAGACTGGTTCACTCACAGGAGAAGGTTTATTCTAATTTTATCCCCCAGTATTAGGAGACCTCCTAATAATAATGAATACATACCATATTTGTCTTTCTACATTTTAGTTACCTCACACCTTATCATTTTCTTTGCTTCTATCCTTTTGCCTGAAAATAAAATGATGTCATTTTTTAAGCAGAATAATACTTCATCATGGATTAATCCACATTTTTCCCCAAGGAAATTGTCAATCCTCTTCTGTAGACCTTAGTAGTTACTGGGACTTTAATCATTGTATTGAATGACCAACTATCAGGATAACTATGTTGTTTTAGCCTAGAAGTTCCTCCATCTTCTTCCACTTCCAGGTGATTTGAATAGCAATGTCCCATTGATGTCCATCTATTTATGTTTTTAGTCTCCAGCGAGGAATTATCTGGTAAGTCCTAGAAGATATGGTCTTGGTAATAGGAATTATATTACAGGAGAGTGTGCTGTGAGGTTGATATACAAATGGAAGGGACCAGACAGAATGGAGTCTTTTTCTTTTGGTCTCTGTGACTTACTATCATTGTTTTTTTTCTTCTCAGTCTCTCTGTTTCTGAATGTGTCTCTCTACTTCTTTCTTCCCTGTCTCTGACACTTGCTGTCTGCCTGCCACTTGTGGTTCAGTATGAAAACTTCTCAGTTCTGCTGAAGGAGTACATCAAGATAACTTGCTTGATGATATGATATCATGGATGGTCTTCCTAAAAATATAAGCAAGGTCCCAATTAAACACTTTTTGTTGAAAGAATTGTCTTGGTAAGGGAGCATTTTTACACTAAGTAATTCACTGATTGAAGACATATCTGAGCATTTAACAAATAATAACGGCATCTGTGATAACGTGAAAGTCACACATCAAGGACCCGTGACTTTATTAATGACCACCTGAAAGAAATATGTGTCACTATTCTTGAACTAATAGTCTTGGACAAAGGAACTGGTATCTTTGTTGTATGCATTTAGCTGCCCAGATTGAGGCATGTAGGGCTGACCACCCTTTCCCCCTTGCATGCTGTCAACTTGGCCCTTCTAATAATTGGCTTCTGAATCACTTACTGGATTTCCTCTATTGCAGGACATCATTCTCCCTCTCAGCTAATCAGCATCTGAGAGAATCTTGATATTTCCATGGAGATTAATAAACAAACTCCTCATTTTACAGTATCTCTGATCCAGTACACGTGTGACTTTTTCTTGTGAAACACAACAATCTTTATCACGTCCCTTTATCCAGATCCCACACTTTATTCCTGTTTATCTCATGACAATATGAGGTAGGAAATGTAACTTTAATGTTTATTTGATTGGACTGCTTCCTAAGTAGGTAAGCTTCAAAATGATGTGGAATTAAGGGGAATGTACCCAATGAAAAGTTAGTCTCCTACTGCAGTCTTGGATATGAAATTTCCTAGTTTGTGACTTTAAACTGTACAGTTACTTGTGAACTCATTAATATAACTTTACATTCTTACAGATATAATAGGTTCTCATGGTCCTTGGTTCCCTGCTATAAAATTTCTGTAGGATGACCTAGCCCAACAACTCAATTCACTGACACCCGATTTCCCTAGTACAAGACTGGTTTGGTTACAATAGATGGCCTATTGGATCATTATCTCCAACTATTAGGAGACCTCCTAATAAGTGAATACATACCATGTTTGTCTTTCTGCATTTTAGTTACTTTACCCTGGATGAATTTTCCTGGTTCTGTCCATTTAGCTGAATATATCATGATGTTATTTTCTTAGCAGAATAATACTCCATTATGTTGATACTCCACATTTTCAACATAGAAAAATTTCAGTCCTGTTCTTTTGTCCTTGGAAGTTGCTGGGACTTTACTCATTATATTGCATAAGCAGCTATCAATATTACTATATTCTTTTATCCTACAAGTCCCTCCATATTCTTCCACTTCTTGGTGATTTTAATTGCAATGTCCTCTTGAAGCTCCTTATTTACATGTGGAGTCCCCAGTAAAGAACTATCTGGGAGGGGTTAGGAGTTATGGCATCGTTAGATAATATAATTCCTACTGTAGTTATATTATAGAAGGGTTTGCTGTGAGGTCGATATGTCAATGAAAGTGACCACAGAGAATGGAGTCTTTGTCTCTCAGTCTCTGTCACTTTAAATATTTGTTTCTTTTGATCTCACTCTATTTATTTTTCTTTTGAAACTAATTTTTTGATTATACTTTATTCACTTTGTATCCCCCATAAGTTCCTCCCTCCTCCCCTCTTGATCCCATCCTCCATCCCCCTTCTTTACCTATGCCCCTCCCCAAGTCCACTAATAGGGGAGGTCCTCCTCTCCTTCCTTCTGTTCTTAGTCTATCAGATATCATCAGGAGTGGCTGCATTGTCATCTTCTGTGGCCTAGTAAGGCTGCTCCCTCCTCAGGGGGAAGTGATCAAACAGTAGGCCAATCATATTATGTCAGAAGCAGTCCCTCTTCCCATTACTCTGTAACCCACTTGGATGTTAAACTTCCATGGGTTAAATCTTTGCAGAGGTTCTAGGTTATCTCCATGCATGGTACTTGGTTAGAGTATGCATCTCTGGGAAAACCCCTGTGTTCAAATTTTCTAGTTTTCTTGCTCTCCTTGTGGAGTTCCTGTCCTCTCCAGATCTTCCTATTTCTGAATTGCTCTTTCTAACTCTTTATCTGTCTCCCTCTCTCTACCTGCCACTTGTGATTCAGTGTGAAAAGCTCTCAGTTCTGCTGAAATACTGCAACAAGATGAGTGCTTGCTGACTTTGATATCCTGAATGGTCTCTGTAAAAATATAAGCAAGGTCCCAACTAAATGCTTTGTGTTCAAAGAGTTGCCTTATTCTGCGAGTGTTTTTCCAGTAAGTAATTCACTGACTGAGGACATATCTGTATTTAACAAATAATAATGGACTCTGTGATAATGTGAAACTCACATGTCAAATACAAGTAAGTTTGTTAATGATCACTTGAACGAAATATGTGACATTTTTCCTGAACTAAGAGTCTTATACACCAGAACTGTCATCTCTGGGTTATTTGCTTTCAGCTACCCAGATTGAGGCATTTAGGGCTAACCACCCTTTCTCTCAAGCAGGCTGTCCACTTGGCCCTGTAAATAACTGGCTCCTGAAATTCTTACTGGCTTTCACTTGTTTTTTGATATCATTCTCCCTCTCAGCCAATCAGCACTTGAGAGATTCTTGTGGTTTCCTTGGAGATGAGTAAACAAGCATTCCTTTGTGTCCTGTACCTCTGATCCTGTGCACATGTGACTTTTTCTTGTGAAACCCAACAAGCCTTTATCTCATCCCTTTATCCAGATCACACTCCTTTATTCCTGTTTACCTCTGTGACAAAATCAGGTTGGAAATAAACCTGCAATGTTTTTAATTGGACAACTTCCTAAGTAGGGAAGCTTCAAAGTGATGAGGGATTAAAGGAAATGCACAGGATGACAAGGTAGTTAGTACTGTGCTCTTGGATCTGAAATATCCTTGGTTGTGACTTTGAACTGGGCAGTAACTCACATACTTACTAAATGGACCTTCACTTTCTTATAGATATAAATAGGCTGGCATGGTCTAGCGTTTCCTGGGGTTTTGAGTTTTTTAAAGAGCAGGGAAAAGAGAAGTAAACCAGAAAATTCCTGGGACTTGTTTGCTAAAAGAGAAAGGTAGGTGTATATCAAAAGAAAACTAAGGCGTAAGAAACTTCCTGACAGCTGGTGATGTTCCACACTATTGTTGCCAACCCTCTATGTTACTTTGACTGACCTGCTGGATTGTCAGCTCTGTCATTATCAGTAGTCAGTGAGCAATTGTCTTGATCCAGGTGTTTATGTTTACCTGGGCCTTCAGGACAGAAAAATACGTCTCTGTTATATGCCTTGGACACAAGAGCAGCTGTGTTCCCTGCTGTGATCCTCCAGACAAAACTTCTAAATGTAGTGTTTGTTCCAGGAGAGCTTCTTCAGAGGTGCCACATGAGTTCTTGGGGTCAGAGGTAGCTGGATAACCCCTAATTCATGGCTAGGATTGTCTGCTACCTAATGAGTTCCTGGAAAGCATGCCTTACAAAGTAAAACTCTGCCCTTCTTTAGCGCAATCTTTTCCCATGTTGAAAGTCATTGTAAAAGTTGTCCACACATTTTTTTTTTATTGCTTATGTGGGAATTTGATATAACATACATTACACTCCTTCACCATTGTCACAGTTTCAAATTCGTACCCATGTGTCATACTAATTTTTTTTCTTTAAAATACATCAATTCTAGTACGTGTTATTCATCTACACATTGGGACATGATCACAATCTCAGTACTAAGTCTCTGAAAGAAAACTGAGTTCATCCTTGCCACACATTGGCACCAACACCAAGAACAAGCCATCAGTCCAGAAGAGCTCTGTACTTATTATCTTGATCATAGTTTTTCTTAGGTATTTCTTTACTAGGATTTGTTCACTTTGTTTCCCCTCTGTTGTCCCCTACCTTTTTCTCCTCCAAGTATCACCCACACTTCTTCTAACCCTATGCCCTTTCCTTATTTCCCTGATAAGGGAGATCATCCTCCCCCTTCTATATGACCCTAGCTTTTCAGGTGTCAACCAGACTGGCTGCATCATTTTCCTCTGAGGCCTGTATCTCAGGAGATTTTTCTTCTTGTGACTTCAGTTCCCTCTATTTATGACACTCTTCCTGCATACTCTCCTGCAGGCTTCCCAGAGTTCTGAGCTGAGGAAGAATTTCATAGGGAAATCCCACTTAGAGGTGGGTGTTTTAAGGTATCTCTTTGCTTAATATTGGACTGTGTGTCTCTGTATGTAATTCCATTTGATGCAGAGGAAGCATCATTATGGATGGAAGAACATTGCACTGATCTATTATTAGAGGGCAGAGAGCAACATATTTCAATAACAGTAGCCAGGATTACTTGAAAATTTCTGTAGGATCCACTGGCACAACTCAATTAATTGACCCCCCCCATCTCCCTAGTGGAACACTGAGTTAGTAACAATAGATGGCCTATTGGAACTTTATACTTCACTAATAGTAGACCTACTAATAAGTGACTACATACCATATTTGTCTTTCTGCATTAGTAACTTCACCCAGGATTATTTTTCCTGGTTCTGTCCTTTTGCCTGAAAATATCATGATGTCATTTTCTTAGATGAATAATACTCCATTATGGAATTATTCCACATTTAACCCAAAGAAGTTTGTCAGTCCTGCTTTTTTTTGGCCTTGGAAGTTGCTGGGACTTTAAGCTTTGTATTGAAAGACAAACTATCAGGATAACTATGTCCTTAGCCTAGAATTTCCTTCATCTACTTCCACATCCTGGTGATTTGGATTGCATTGTCTTCTTGAAGCTCATCTATTTTCATGTGGAGTCCCCAGAGAGGAAATATCTGGGATGGAGGTATGACCTTGTTAGAAAATATAATTTTTTTAAATTTTAATTTAATTTTATTTTTAATTACACTTTATTTACTTGGTATCCCTCCATCTATTTCCCTAACTTCCCTCCCAATTCCTCCCTTTCTCCCACTTCTCCAAACATGCCCTGCCCCACCCCAAGTCCACCAGTAGGAGTTTCTTCTTTCTTCTGACCCTAGTCTGTTAGATCTCATCAGGAGTGGATACATTGTCTTCCTCTGTGGCCTGGTAAGGCTGCTCCCCACTCAAGGGGAGGTGATCAAAGAGCAGGCCAATCAGTTCAGGTCAGAAGATGTCCCTGTTCCCATTACCATGGAACCCACTTGGACACTGAACTGCCATTGGCTACATCTGTTCAAGAGTTCTAGGTTATCTCCGTGAATGGCCTTTGGTTGGATTATGAGTCTCAGGAAAAAACCCTGTGTTCTTTTTTTTTTTTTTTTTTTTTGGTTCTATTGTTCTCCTTTTGGAGCTCCTGTCCTCCAGTTCTTACTTCTTCCCACTTCTTTCGTAAGATCCCCTGCATTCTGTCCAAAGTTTGGCTGTAAGTCTCAACATCTGCTTTGATATCAACGAAAGCAGACGCAGGGCTTTCGTTGATAGATTTCCATATATTGAACAATCCTTGCCTTCCAGGGATGAAGTCTACTTGGTCATAATTGATGATATCTTTGATATGTTCTTGTATTTGGTTTGCAATTATTTTGCTGAGTATTTTTTCATCAATGTTCATAAGGGAGATTGGCCTGAACTTCTCTTTCTTTGTTGGGTATTTGTGAGGTTTAGGTACCAAGGTGACTGTGGCTTCTTAGAATGAGTTTGGTAGTATTACTTCTGTTTCTATTTTGTGGAATAGATTTGAAGAGAATTGGTGTTAGCTCTTCTTTGAAGGTCTGGTAGAATTCTGCACTGAAACCATTTATCCCTGAGCCTTTTTGGATGGGAGACTTTCTATGACCTCTTTTATTTCCTTAGGGGATATAGGACTTTTTAATTGATTTATCTGGTCTTGATTCAGCTTTGGTAAGTGGAATTGATCCAGAAAATTGTCCATTTCATTTAGATTTTTAAATTTTGTGGCATACAGACTTTTGAAGTAAGTCCTAATGATTATTTAGATTTCCTCAGTGTTTGTTGTTATGTCCCCCTTTTGATTTCTGATTTTTTGATTTGGATAGTGTCTCTTTGCCATTTAGTTAGTTTGGTTAACAGTTTGTCTATCTTGTTGATTTTCTCAAAGAACCAGCTCTTGGTTTCATTGATCCATTCAATAGTTTTATTTGTTTCTAATTGATTGATTTCAGCCCTGAGTTTGATTATTTCCAGCCATTTACTCCTCTTTTATGTCTGATTCTTTTTTTTTTTCTAGAGCTTTTAAGTGAGCCATCACGGTACTGGCATGAGATATTTCTAATTTCTTCTTATAGGCACTTAGTGCTATGAATATTCCTCTTGACACTGCTTCAATATTTTCCCCATAAGTCTGAGTATTTTGTGCCTTCATTTTCATTGAATTCTAGGAAAACTTTGATTTCTTTCTTTATTTCTTCCCTGATCCAACTGTCATAGAGTAGCAACTTGTTCATTTTCCATGCATGTGTAAGCTTTTTGTTATTTCTGTTGTATTTGAGATCGAGCCTTAGTCCATGTTGGTCAGATAGGATACATGGAATTATTTCAATCTACTTGTATGTGTTGAGACTTGTTTTGTGACCCACTATGAGGTCTATTTTGGAGAAGGTTCCATGAGGTGCTGAGAAAAAGGTAAATTCTTTTGTATTTGGCTGAAAGGTTCTGTAGACATTTGTTAGGTCCATTTGATTTTTGACCTCTCTTACTGTCATTGTTTCTTTGCTTAATTTCTGGTTTGTTGACCTGTACTTTCTTGATAGTGGGGTGTTGAAGTCCCCCACTATTAATGTGTGGGGATCTACGTGTGTTTTAAATTTTATCAATGTTTCTTTTACAAATGTGGGTGCCCTTGTATTTTGGGCATAGATGTTCAGGATTGTGATGTCTTCTTCTTGGATTTTTCCCTTGATGAATATGAAGTGTCCTTCCTCATATCTTTTTATTAATTTTGGTTGTAAGTCTATTTTATTAGATATTAGAATGGCTATTCCTGCTTGCTTCTTGGTTCCATTTTCTTGGAAAACCACCTTCTAGCCCTTTACTCTCAGGTAATGTTTATCTTTGTGATTTAGGTGTGTTTCTTATATGTAATAGATTGTTGGGTCTTGTTTATGCATCCATTCTGTTACTATGTGTCTTTTTATTGTAGAGTTGAGTCCATTGATGTTAAGGGAGAATAATGACCAGTGGCCTTTAGATTCTTTGATTTTGCTGTTGTCTATGGTAGTTTATTTGTGTGCTTGGCTACTTTCTTTTTTTGCTATAGTGAGGTAATTTGTTTCCCGTGTTTTCCTGAATGTAATTAGTTTTCCTGGGTTCTATTTTTCCTTCTAGTATCTTCTGTAATTCTGAAGATTAGGTATTGATTGAATTTGTTTTTGTCATTGAATATCTTGTTTTCTCCATCTATAATGACTGAGATTTTTGCTGGATATATTAGCCTCAGCTGATATCTGTGTTCTCTTAGGACCTGCATTATGTCAGTCCAGGCCCTTCATGCTTTCATTTTCTCTGTTTTGAAGTCAGGTGTGATTCTGATGGGTTTGCCATTATATGTTACTTGGCCTTTTTCCCTTGCAGCTTTCAGTATTTTTTCTTTCTTCTGTGTACTTACTGTTTTGATTAGTATGTGGATTTTCTTTTCTGCTCTAATTTATTCATGTTCTGTAGTCCTCTTGTAATCTTTTAGGCCTGTACTTTAAGTTAGGGAAATTTTCTTCTATGATTTTGTTGAAGGTATTTATCTGGGCCTTGGAGCAGGGAATCTTCTTTTTCCTCAATTCCTATTATAGTTAGGTTTTGTTCTTCCATATTGTCTTTGATTTCTTGGATGGCCTGTGTCAAGATTTTTTTGAATTTAACATTTTCTTTGATGGATATATCGATTTCTCCCATTGTATGTCTCTATACCTGAGAGTCTTTCTTCCATCTCTTGTAGTCTGTTGGTTATGCTTTCCTCTATAGTTTCTGTTTTCTTTCCTAAATTCTTCCTCTCCATGACTTCCTCCATTTGTGTTTCCTTTAAGTTTTCCAATTCTATCTTCAGATCTTGAGTAGTTTTGTTTATTTCCTTCACCTGTCTGATTGTATTTTCCTGTTTTACTTTTAGTTCCTTCAAGTGTTTGAACATTCCTCTGTTTCTTTTATTTCTTTCAGTGATTTAATTATTTCTTCTCTGAAGGGTACAAACTGTTTGGCTGTATCTTCCAATATTTCTTCACAGATGGCCATAATCTGATTTTGTCTTCCTCTAATTTTTTACTTATTTTATTTGTTTCCTCTATTATCCTCTTCATCAGCATAGATATAAGGGCATCTTCTTGAATTTCAATTATGCTGGGGTGTCCAGGACTCTTTGCCCCTGGATAACTGGGTTCTGGAGATGCCATATTGCTCTGTCTTTTGATGGCTAAGCTTTTATGATGACCTCTACTCGTTGGGCCATTTTAGGTGTTGGCTGTTAGTTTCTGCTACTTCCTGGAATACTGAGGTAGGGAGAATCCCCTTGGCAGGAAGATGATTTGTCCTGACAGAGGCCTCCTCTGCTTTTTGGGTATGGTCACTGTATGGCCAGTGTTTCCCAGGAATTGCCACTGTTCACCTCAGGCCTTTAGACCTAAGGAATAGTTGTGGTCTTTGTTAGTCAGGGGGGCTCTCCTCTCACCGGAAGAAGTCCTCAAGACAGCTGCCCCACTGCTGGTTTCTCATTCTGAAAACAGAGCTGCTGCACTGTTTTCCAGTTACAGCCCTCTTGAAGAACCTGCTGATTCCCTGGCTGTTGGATTTTCTCCCAACAAGGAAACTCAGTCTGGTACCCTGGGGCACACAGTTCTGTCTGGGAAGTTGAGAGATACCCCCAGAAAGTCTCTGGGACAGAGGCTGAGAGCTATGCTCTAGGATGGGAGAATGTGTGCCCAAGTTTGTGCACACACAAATGTGTGTGGTGGCTGGGGGTGCCGCTCTGGTTCGAGGCTGTGAACTCCTCCCTATGCTGGCATCTGAGGGATGTACTCTGATCTGGTGGCTGGTCGTCTCAGTCTTGGCTGGAAGCTGTGTTTGTCTGGGAAGGTGGCTGGGGGCTCTGCTCTAGTCCAGAGGCTGTGTGCTCAGATATGGGCTGGCAAAGTGTGTCCCCTTCTGGGCCAGAGGCTGTCCACGTCTCTCTGAGCTGGCAACTAAGAGCTCTGCTCCAGCATAGAGGGTTGGTGACTGGACTAGAGGCTGTGTCCCCAGTCTGAGATGGTGGTTGGGGTCACTAATCTGGGCCAGCTTTGGGTCAGAGGCTGTGCACTCCACTCTGGGTCCACAATTGAGATCTCTACTCTGGTCTGGAGGATGAGTGCCTGATTCTTGGCCAGAGGCTGTGTATCCCAGTCTTGGATGGCAGCCGGGGTGCTGCAGAAGGCTGTGTCCTCAAATCTGGGGCAGCAGGTATGCCTGCTGGTCCCCAGAACCTTTTCCAGGTATTGATTGGGTAACCTGAGTTCGGGCCCCAGTTGATTTCCACACTGTTGGCTTTCCTCTCACCTGGCAATCACAAACACTGGTGTTTTAGGTCACAGAGTTCAGTCTCCTGGTCGCAGTGCCACCATGCTGTCCTGCTCCTAAGAAACAGTGTCCTCCAGACACCACCATCTTTTCTCCAAATTATAATTCTTATTGGAGTTATATTATAGGAGGTTGTGCTATGAGAGTGATATGCCAAAGAAAGTGACCAAACAGAATGGAGCCTCTATCTCTCGGTCTCTGTTACATTATATCTTTTTTTTTCTGTTGGTCTAGGTCTCTCTATTTCTGAATCTGTCTCTCTAGCTCTTTCTCCCCAGTGAGGAAATGTCTGGAAATATGGGATTAAGGGGAATGTACTGAATGACAAGGGGGTCTCCTTGTCATCTGTGGTCTGGACCTGAAATTTACTAGGTTGTGACTTTGAACTGAACAGTTATTGTTGTATTGACTAAATGGACATTCACATTCTTAATTATATAATAGGTTGGCAGGGTCTAGGGTTCCCTGGGGTATTGGTTATTTAAGAGCAGGGAAAAGAGAAGGTATACCAAGAGTCCTGTGGGCTAGTCTAACAGGGTCCACCTGAAAGAGGGAGTGTAAATAGGGGGGACAGAGTCGCAAAGAATAGAGAAAAGACAGCTTCCTTTCCCAGTCTCAATTCACTGAACATGCAATCAAAGTTTATAAAGCAAAGGTTACAAGCAAATTTCTTTTTCATAAATGCAACATATCTGTGCCACCTAGCAAGGCAATTCACTCAACCCAGCAATTAACACAAGGTTACACCAAGTTCACTCTTTGGTTCCCAAGGTTGCAGGGAGTTTTCTATCTATTTCTCAGGCCTAGAACACCCGCTTGCAGAGACCACCAAGGACAGTCTCTGTGATATGGAACTTAGGTAAGACCTGCATCAGCCATGGCCAGGAGGCAGAATTCCAATTACAAGTTTCCTTCAGTTTTCCCTTCTTTGTTTTAGGAAGAGCCTCACTTAGGTTGGCAAAATGTGCATTTTTCTTTATTCGTCATCAAGGTCTCAGATGCCATTTTTATGAGCCTCCTTCTTAGGTTGGAAAAACCACAATTTTACTCTTACATGTCATTCACTTACTTTCATATCAAATGAGATTGTTAGAGATATTTGAGTTAAGTTCATGTAACTGTACTTGCATGCATTGAAGTTCTTGAAGAAGGAACTGTAACACACAAGGAAGGCAGGCATATGCCAACAAACCAATCCCTCTTCATGCCTGCAAGTGTCAGTCCCCAATTAAGCACAGAGTCAAAGAATCAAATGCTTCTCCTCAGTCTAGTAAATATATCCCAGGTTGTATTGGTCAACTCTAACCTAGGTTTCTTAGAGATTCTATGTCATGGATCTTATTTTCTCATCATTAACATGTCCAATGAGAAGTTTTGATAGACCAAATACCAGCAAGGTAACCCTGAACCTGAGTCAAATTAAATACTGACTCATCATACCAAGAATAAGAAACCCTAACAGGAATCATAACAAAAGCAGATTGCTGAACAACTAATACTGAAAGAGCATTATTTTCAGCACTAACACAATTAGTAAGATTGTAATAAATACATTCAATAGAATAAGTATCATTGTTCTTAAAATGTCTTACTACAATGTTTCCAATTAGCAGTAAATAAAAAGGATTAATAAACATGCCAAAACAGAAGTATACTTGATTTATTTAGTAAAGCTACTTGCATTCCCTATATATCACAATGCAGCCCCCAATTTCCATATATAGGTTTGCCAATTTTTATTTGAAGTCCTCCAAAGTCCAGCTGTTTTCTAAAAGAAAGGAATTTTGACTGCCTTTACCAGAAGCCAAATTCTTAATACCCTCAACAATAGACCAGTCCAGTCCATGACTGTAAATGAAGGGTCATTGCCCAGGAGTAGATGGTGGGCTTTTCTCCCATACATATTGTCCATGGAACCATCATTTGAGGACAAGTGTATTGAACCTCTTTCCCAAAAGTTGGGTAACTCACTGAAGATGGTAAGACTGCCATTCTTAACTCTGGTAGGAAGGGACAATAATATCCCACCAATGTTCTGCTTTGCCTGTTTGCAAAGGGAGACTTGAGCTGCCACTCCAACTTTAGAGTAGTAGGCATTCCGACCTTTAACCTGGACAGGTAAGAATGGTAAGCTGTCAAGTTAAGATTCTGTTTTACTTCTGTTCCTTCAAAAGCAGGAAAACCCAGCAACCACTCTTGTTGACATAAACAAGGACTTCTGGATCATCCTAGAAACCTGTATGTAGTACAGGTGGATTAGGAATATACACCCAATAAACAGTCATCTTTACTGGAGACGTTTTCATTAACATCATTATCATTGTCAGGATAAAACTTCCTATCCATAACTTGCACCAGAAGTTCCAGTAGCTATTGAGCTTCATCATTTTCCTGTGCAAAAACACAGACAGATCCTCATCCCCATATGAGTACAGGGTCGGTTCCATGCCATTTATTTTTTTTATTGTTTATTATTATTAGTTACATTTTATTAACTCTGTATCCCAGCTGTATCCCACTTCCTTATTCCCTTCCAATCCACCATCCTTCCTTCAGCTTCTCCCTGCCCCATTCCAAGTCCACAGATTGGGGAGGATCTTCTCCCCTTTCGTCTGGCCCTGTTTTGTCAGGTATCTTCCGGGCTGGCTGCAAAGTCCTCCTCTGTGGCCTAGCAGGGCTGCTCCTCCCTTGGGGGGTGGGGAGGTCAAAGAGCCTGCCATTGAGTTCCTGTCCCCCTTACCATGAGAAACCAATTGGTTATTGAGCTACCACAAGCTTTGTCTGAGCAAAGATTCTAGGTTATAACTATAAATTATTTCTTAAAATATCCTTCTATATTACTTTAGCAAAAGTTTTCCTGGTTTCTGTATGAGAAAATCTATCTGATGCAGATTTACCAGGTTTATCCTGGTATTTGGTTCTGAATTTTAAAAAATTCAGAATAAAAACAACAAGATTAAGATGATTCTTAGGTGTCTAGGGGAGCAGCTCACCTTTCTTTGTTTTTTGCAAATAAATCTTAATTGTTTAGTGGGCATGCTCTATCATGCCTTTTCCTTGAGGATTTTAAGGTATTTTAGTTGTATGAGAAGCTTGAAACTGTTGACAAAATCTTTTAAAAGGTTTGCTAGTATATACTGTTCCCTTGTCAGTTTTAAATTGCTTTAGGAACTCATAGAACATTAAAATCCTTTAGACATTGAGCAATAACGTGTTTTTTTTTTTTTTTTCAGCTTTTGCTGGTTGAAGAGTGGCAAAAATACATCCAGAATAGGTATCTAGTCAAACTTCTACATATTTTAATTGTTTAAATTCAGCAATCTGAGTAATATCCATCTGCCAAATCTGCATTGGAACCAATCCTTTAGGATTGACACCCAAATGAGGAACAGATTGAAATTGAGGACAAGTACTGCAAGCCCTATACTACTGGCCTGTTCCTTAGTCAATCCATATTTAAGTCTCAAGGTTTGACTATTAAGATGATGCATATTATGGGCATCCTGAGCTTTTCTTAAATCTGAACAATAAACTTTGGTGACTTTATCTGACAATGCATTTCCTTTAGACAGGGTCCTGGCAAATTAGAATGAGCCCTCAAATATCCTATAACAAAGGGAAAGGATTTTTTTTTTTTGGTATCAAAGTTTGAATTTGTAAAAATAAAATTCCAGCAGGAGATGTCTGAAATTGACCTGTAGTTTCTAACCCAGGCAAAGACTGAGCTACATATACACTATCTGAAAAAATGTCAAAGACTGCTTATTACTTCAGGTAACTCTGCTCTTTGTGCAGATGTGTTGGACAAGTGAAAAGATATTGTTTTTCTTTAATAAGCATAGGCAGCAACACCAGATACTAAAGCATCAATAAATGAAGTTAAAGTATCAATAATTAAGCGAATTTTGTTTTAAATAAACAAATTGGAAAAACTATAGGTTGCACCTGTAAAAACTGAATTAATTTTTTTTTGTGCCCCAACAGTTTAGAGTCTGTCATAATAAGCTTACTTATATTAAAATGCCCATATTTATCAGATATCTGACAAGTCTGAGGGCCAGCATATTTGAGTTACTCTTTGTTTACCTTCATTATCTGGTCAAAACTTCATCGTATAAAGCAGGATGTGATAATCTCAATTTTGGAATATTTTTTAAATACATGTTTTAGAAACAAATTTTAGGTAAATCTACATAGGCAAACTTTATGGTTACCAATTTTATATTTAACCTTAAAAAAAAACTAAGCTAAGAGACTAGGTAAAACTCAATCTTGTACTCATCTATAATCTTTAGCATAACTGTAAGTCTGCTTTTTTTAAATAAATTCAAATAAAAATTTCAATTAAGCCTAACTTATAAAGGGGCTAGCAAAGCTTATTAATTTTACCATATTGTATTAAAACTTAACAGCAAAAAATTAAAGGATAAAAGTTTTATTTAACATTAAACAGAAAACTACACTTAGCCTGTAGCCCTCAGCAAAAATGGAATATTCTGGACATACCAAATGTATAGGTCAGAAAGAAACAGCATTAAATCATTTAGGTATTGGCAGCCAGGCATATTCTTTATATAATGGTTAAGAATGATCTGAATGTAAACCTGCGTAACCCTGGGCTAACATGGAACTATAGTCTTTTTTTTTTTTTTTTACAAAAGCATAAGCAAATATTTTGCATTGAAGAATCTTTTTTTTTAAAAAATAGAACAACATATTTTATAGTATTTTCATGTGAATATATTGCTATAACTGCAGTTTTTGTTTAATTGGTTTAAACAGCATGGCTTGCTTTTGCTTTGTAAACATAATAAAATAATTACCAAGGATTTTTTTTTTTTTATTTTCTGAAAGAGTTGAGAAAATTTTAAGTTCTTTGTTAGAGTGTTTTAAAATACCTGATTACTTTTAAAATATTTTATAGTATTTATCTGTGATGTTCCAGGACCAAACTCAGAGGTATTGATTCAAATTGTCTCAAGTCTAAAAATACTCAAATCTAGAGAAAAACATACACAGACAGATACATGAGGAACATAGAAATCTGACATTGTCACCTTTGAATAAGCAGAATACCCAAATGCCTGGACTTGACCAGCTCCTATAAGACACAAGTTCCACAAATTTGAGAAGGAGTGGAACCCTCGTGGGTCTGCTCTATACACGTAGATTCAGAAGGAGCAGAGCCCCCATGACCCTTTCCACAGCTTCCAGATGGAGTGGTCTCCAGCAGCCCTCTTATCACACAGTCCCAGTGTCCCTCTCTCATGGTCCCCAAAGTAATAGAAGATTAGGTGCCTCTCTCCAGGAATTGGAGCATCCTCCATATTCCCTTGACCAGATTAGGAACTCTCCAACGTTCCCAGACCTCGAAAGCAAACCAAAACCAGAAACCAAAACAGAAGCCAGCAGACAAAAACAAACAAACAAACAAATAAAAAAACAAATACAAAGACAAGAAACTGCAGTACCTGCTTATATACACATTTAAATATATTTTAAACCTGTTTTCATAATACTAAACAAAGCATCCTCTTTAGGAGTGAAATCATAAAGCACATTTTTAATTTTAAAAGTAAAAAAAAAAGACTTTAAAATTTACCAGTGCAAACAATCCAATTTATTATTATTATTATTATTATTATTATTATTATTTTGTACTTTTAATTTCTCTAATTCCCTTAATAACCGAACTTGTTCCCTTTATAATTGGACTTTCTCTCGGGAACAGTAATATGCTCTTGCAGTCGTCCAGTATCTCCTGAACATGGGGCAGGGAAAGCCATAGAAACAGAGGGTGCAGGAAGCCAGTCTGAAGTATGAGACTTGGAAGTTTTTTCCTCTGACTCCATTTCATACCCACCTTCTAGCCCCTAAATTATTTTCTGCTCTCAAATTACACAAATCTGTTTGAGCTCCTTTATGAACATTTGAAATAACCTTGGAAGTCTTTTTTTTTTTTTTTTTTTGTCTGTTTGGCTGTTCCAATTTCCCCAAGTAACTCTTTAACTTGTAAGATTCCTTTTCCCAAGTTTCCAGATTGATGGTACCTTCACCTGAGAACCAGGGACTTACGTCATTTACAAACTAAAAAGGATAAGTGTGTTTCTCCCAGTTCCTCACTTTTTGACTTTATATTTCTCATTAACATCTCCCTGATATTTCTCTGCCCCATGATTTCACTGCCTGCCTACCTTGTCTTTCTTTGTTCCTGAGATGGGCAGTCATCAGGAAGCACTTTTTTTCTTAGGCATCTGGAGCTCCAAAAACCAGCCTTTCTCGTGTTGCCCTTCATTTTCAATGTCCCTTTTCTGGGCACCAACTGACCTATACTTCGGGCTTGTCAAAAAGTGTTGTTGTCTGTGAGAGTAATATTTACTGACAACTATCTTTAGTAAAGCTTGCTGTTAATTCTAAGCAACTGTATAACCATACAGAGACTGGGTTTATTTAGTTACCCTAGAAGACAACGCTAGGCAATAGTTATTCCCTCCTAAAACTGGTTGCCTTGAGCAATAGAAAATGCATGTTTTAAGTAAACTTTATATAAATCCCTTTTTAAAATGTAGAATATAAACATAACATAAGTATCTTGTACCTGTTGTGAGATTTAGTCCTACATTTTTATATATGTTGGAGCTATTTGTCCTATCCCTTTATTTATATAGAATGAGCAGTTATGACTTTATAGCTGAACTTTATATAAACATTCTTAGAATTAGCATATAAACTCTCTTACCCTTAGTGTTAAGTATATCCTAGGCATCTTGTACCTGGATTTTTACATTGGTTTTGGCTACTCTTTGGCTTGGCCTCTTTTTGATATGGGGTGGATGGTTTTATGTTTTAAACATATGAATACAATTTTTGAGTTTTTCAGACTAAACTAGGTTAGCTTGTACTTTGCCATCTTTAAGACTCTTGTGTCTTTTTTACATTTACATAGGCATAACTAACTATCTCATGTTTAAAAGAATAAGACAGTTTCCAGAGCAGTGTGACGTCTCTCTTTACATAAACCTAAAAATGATGTTAATCCCACCTTTAGATTAGGAAGTACATAACATCTATTATTAAGAAAAAAGAATTTACAAAGTAATCTTAGAAAATTTTGTCATTTAAGAGTATCTCTGCAAATGGCTAAACAGCAGGAGTTGGTAACAGTTTTTCTTATGTATTTATTTATTAACATTTAGACACTTTGTATCCCTTTTGTTGCCCCTCGCTCTTCTCCCTCAAGTCCCACCCACCCTCTTCCTTCTACCTCTATGCCCTTCCTCTAGTTTTATTATAGGGGAGGTCCTCCTTTCCTTTCTATCTGATCCTAGCTTATCAGGTCTAATCAAGGCTTGGTGTATCGTATTTCTCTGCAACCTGATTCTCAGGGAAATCATCTTGTGTCCATAAGTCTCTATTTTTGACACTCTTCATGCCTCCTCCCCTGCAGGCTTCTCAGAGATCTGAGATGAGAGAGAATTTCACGCAAAATACCATTTAGAGCTCAGTGTTTAAGGTCTGAATAATATCAGACTCTGTGTCAATATATGCAATCCCATTTAATGTAGAAGGAAGCATTTTTGTGGATCCATGAACATTACACTGATCTATGCGGTAAGGGCAGAGAGCAGCATACTTTAATTACAAGAGCCTGGGTTTCTTGAATATGTTCTTAAGGGTACCCTCAACAACTCAATTAACGGCCACCCAATCCACCTTGTGGAAGACTAATTTGGTCACAATAGATGGCCTTTTGGAACTTTACCTGCCAGTATTAGGAGACCTTCTAATAAGTGATCTCATAACATATGTGTATTTCTGCATTTTATTTACTTGACCCACGATGATTTTTTCTGGTTCCATCCATTTGCCTGAAAATATCATGATGTTATTTTCTTAGCTGAAGAAATATCCATCATGCAAATATTCCACATTTTTCTTAAAGGATATTGTCAGTCCTGTTCTTTAGAACTTTTAATTTGTTGGGAATTTATTATAATATAGAATGGCAAACTATCAGGATAACTATGTTCTTTTAGCCTATAAGTACCTGCATCTTCTATTACTTCCTGAAGATTTGAAACACAATAATCTGTAGCAGTTCAATTTATATTTTGAATGCCCAGTGAGGAAATATCAGGGAACCTTTAGGAGGTATGGACATCTTAGACTGTATAATTCTTATTGGATTTATATTATAGGAGGGTGTGATTTGAGTTTGATATACCAATGAATGCAACCATACAGAATGGTGTCTCTGTCTCTCAGTTTCTGTCACTTTATATTTTTTTCAGTTGGTCTACATCTTTCTATTTCTAAATCTGTCTCTCTAGCTATTTCTCTCTTTGTCTCTATCTTTATCCCTCTCTCTTCCTGCTGTGTATGGTTTAGAATGAAATGTTCTCAGTTCTGCTGAATAACTACAACAAGGTCCACTTAGCCCTTTTAATAACTGGCTCCTGAAACTCTTACTGGCTTTTACCTGTTTCATGACATCATTGTCCCTCTTAAGAAATCAGCACATGAGAGAATCTTGAGTTTTCCATGGAGATGAGTAAACAAAGTTTCCTAAGTGTCCAGAATCTCTGATCATGTGCACACGTGACTTTTTCTTGTGAAACCCGCCAAGCCTTTATCTTATCCCTTTATCCACATCACACACATTTATTCCTGTTTACCTTTGTGACAATGTCAGGTATGAAATGAAAATTTAATGTTTATTTAATTGGACAGCTTCCTAAATAGGGAAGCTTCAACATGATGTGGGATTAAAGAGCTGTATAGCATGACAATATGATCTCCTACTGTTGTCTTGGATCTGAAAATTCCTAGGTTGTGACTTTGAACTGAGAAGTTACTCCCATACTCACTAAATGAACCTTCATATTCTTATTGATATAAGAGGTGGCAGAGTCTAGGTATCCTTGTGGTACTGAACCTCTAAGAGCAGGGAAAAGAGAAGGAAACCAGACAATTCCTTGGCCTGGTTTGCTGAAACAGAGAAAAATCAGTGTATGGAAAAGGAGACCAGAGGGGAAATAAAGTATTTGACAGCTGGAGTGGTTCCACACTGGTGTTGCCAACCTTCTATAAACAGGATTGCCGATTGACCTGGATAGATTGGCAGCTATGTCCTACAGAGTGGTCAGTGAGCAATACTCGTAGTTCTGGGGTTTACAGTTAATACCCAGCCTTCAGGACACAGAAATGGGTCTGTGTTACATGTCTAGGACACAAGAGCAGCTGTGTTTCAAGTTGTGTCCCACCAGATAAGCCTTTTATACTCAGTGTTAGTGCCAGAACTGATTGTTCAGAGGTGACACCTGAACTCACAGGGTCTGAAGTAGCTGGGTAACCACTAGTTTATGGCTAAGATTCTCTGCTACATAATGAGTTCCTTGAAAAGATGGCTTTCATAGTAAAACTCTTTGAAAGCTGAGTCATTTAGCAGAATCTTTTCTCCATGTTAATAGTCATTGTAAAACTTGTTAACACATTATTTTTATCAATTACGTGGTAATTTTGTATACTATACATTACACTCCCTTGCCATGGCTCCCAGGTTCAAATTTTTTTCCCATGTATTACATGAAAATATTTTTTTCTTTAAAATACATCAGTTGAAGTATGTGTTGTTCATATACTCATTGTAACATGATCAGAGTCTCACTGTCAAGTCCCTTAAAGAAAACTGAGTTCATCCTTGCAGTGCTCTGTCAACACCCCAAAAAGAAGCCATATTCTTCATCACCTTGATCACAGTTTTTCTTATGTATTTATTCATTAAAAAGTAGTGTTAGCAGGCCTTCTGGTGTTGGTCTCCTTGGTTTGCCTGTGGTATATATGCAAGATTAGAGTCTCACAACAGTGTGATGCAGCCATGATCATTCAGGCCTTTACAGCCATTGAAGCAGGACATTCTCCCCAAGCATGGTTGGATACCATAAAAAGCTAAAATGATACGCTCAGGATGCGAGGCTAAGCACTGCACTCAGGGTCAGCCGCTTTGGACCCAGAGAAGAGCATGTCTGATTGCATGCGGGTTGATGCCCCAGGTCCCGCCTCTGAGAAAAAGGTATTGGACGGGTCTGATGCTCTTTGGGTGGATGACACCTAAATGAACATCTGTACAAAGTCCCAATTTATTTCTAATATCAGAGATCAGACCTCTACTCTTGCCTGATGCGTCTAAAACAAAAAGGGGGAACTGTAGAGAGCTGCGGAATGCTATGCCTTAAAGATGGAGCTGGTTTCTGCCTTCCACCTTCCCGATGGTGAGTGCTCTCTGTCACGAACAACTCCACATTTGGCTAAGGCCGAGGATCTGGCTTGCTTCCATGTATGTGGACCTATCTGCATTGCCCCCGTGGCACGCCTGGTTTGGCTACCCAGAGGCTATTTAAGCTGTGGGCTGGCTTTCCCCGGGGTCCGAGGATTGTTCAATGTTCCTGAATAAACTGCATTGGAAAAAAAAAAAGTGTTCACTTTGTACCCCCTCTGCTGTCCCCTCCCTCTTCTCCTTCTGGTCCCACACACCCTTCTTCTACCCCTATGTAATTTCTAAAATTCCCCTGATAGTTGAGGTCTTCCTCCCCCTTTTAACTTCCCCTAGCTTCTCAGGAGGTCTCATCAATGCTAGCTGCATCATCTTTCTCTGTGGCCTGATTCACAGGGCATTGTTCTTCTTGTGTCCTCAATTCCCTCTACTTAGGACACTTTTGCTGCCTCCTCTCCTGCAGGATTCCCAGAGCTCTGAGGGAAGGAAGAATTTCATAGAGAAATCCCATTTAGAGCTGGGTGTTTTAAGGGTTCTCTCTGCATAATATTGGACAGTGGATCTCTGCAAGGAATCCGATATGAGGCAGAAGGAACCATCTAAGTGGATACAGGAACATGGCACTGATCTGTCAGTTGAGGGCATTAACTCAACTGATTAACTCATTAACAACTGATTAACAACTGCCTGTTTTGCTTCAAAATTTCGGTAGGATGCTCTGTCCCAACAAATCAATTCATTGCCACCCAGTTCACCTAGTGGAAGACTGGTTTGGTCACAATAGATGGCCTATTGGAACTTTATCCCCCATTATTAGGAGACCTTCTAATAAGTGAATACATGCCATGTTTTTCTTTCTGCAGTTTAGTTACTTCAGCCAGGATATTTCCTGGTTCCTATCATTTGTCTGAAAGTATCATGATGTCATTTTCTTAACTGAATAATACCCATTATAGAAATGTTTCACATTTTCCCCAAAGGAGATTTTAAGCCCTGTTCTGTAGAAATATGAAGTTGCTGGGACTTTAATCATTGTATTGAATGACAAACTACAGGGTAACTATGTTCTTTTAGCCTAGAAGTCCCTCCATCTTCTTCTGCTTCTGGTGATTTGAATTCCAATGTCTACTTGAAGCTCATCTATTTACTGTTTAGTCCCCAGTGAGGAAATGTCTAGGAAGGGATAGGAGTTATGGTCTTGTTAGATAATATAATTCCTTTTGGAGTTATAATATAGGAGGTTGTGCTTTGAGGTTGATATGCCAATGAAAGTGGCCAGAGAGAATGCAGTCTCTGTCTCTTGGTCTCTGTCACTTTATATCTTTTTGTTTTCTGTTAGTCTTGGTCTATTTATGAATGTCTTTCTAGCTCTTTCTCTTTCTCTCTCTGTCTCACTCTTTCTGCCTGATGCTGGGGATTAGTATGAAAAGCTCTCAGGTCTGCTGAAGTACTACAAGATGACTTCTTGCTGACATGATATCCTAGATGGTCTCTGTAAATAATATAAGTTAATCAGGGGCCATTTTCACAGTAAGTAATTCACTGACTGAGCACTTACGCATTTAACAATTAATAATGGAATCTGTGATAATGTGAAGCTCACATTTCTAGGACACATGACTCTGTTAATGACCACTTGAAAGAAATATTTTCCTGAACTAAGAGTCCTGGACACAGGAACTGTCATCTGGGGGTTGTATGCTTTCAGCTGTCCAGTTTGAGGCATGTAGGGCTGCCAAGCCTTTCTCTCAAGCAGGCTGTCTACTTGGCCCTTTAAATAACTGGCTCCTGAAACTCTTACTGGCTCTTACCTGTTTCCTGATATGGTTCACTCTCTTAGCCAATCAACTCCTGAGAGAATCTTGAGTTTTCCATGTAGATGATTAAACAAACTTTCCTCAGTGCATTATATCTTTGATCATGGGCACATATGACTTTTTCTTGTGTATCCCAACAAGCCTTTATCTCATCCCTTTATCCAGTTCCCACACATTTATTCCAGTTTATCTCTGTGACAATGTCAGGTAGGAAATGAAACTTTAATGTAGGGAAGTTTCTATGTAAGGAAGCTTCAAAGTGATGTGGGATTAAGGGGAATGTACAGAAAGAAAAACTGGTCTCCTACTGTGGTCTTAGATCTGGAATTTTCTAAGTTGTGACATTGAACTCAGCAGTTACTGGCATTCTCAGTAAATGTACCTTCAGCTTCTTATAGATAAAATAGGCTTGCAGGGACTAGAGTTCCCTGGGGTATTGATTCTTTAAGAGCAGGGAATGAGAAGGAAAGAATGAAATTCCTGGGACTCATTTGGACAAAACAGAGAAAGATCTGGAAATGTGAAAGGAGAACTGAGGGTCAATGAGCTATTTGACAGCTAATGATATTCAACACATAGTGTTGCCAAACCTCTATGAGCAGTTACTTCACTGACCTGATGGATTGGTAGCCATGTCCTACTCAGTGGTTAGTGAGCAATCCTCCTGCTCCTGGGATATATAGTCCACAGTCCTCCTCCCCCTTCTATATGCCCTAGCTCATCAGATTTCATGAAGGCTAGCTATATCATCTTCCTCTGTGGGCTGATTCTCCGGGATTGTTCACTTTGGGTTCTCAATTCCTTCTACTTAAGACAGTCTCATTCCCTCCTCTCCTAGAGGATTCCCAGAGCCCTGAGGGGAGGGAGAATTTCATAGGGAAATCCCATTTAGAGCTAGGTGTTTTAAGGTCTCTCCCTACATAATATCAGACTGTGGGTCTCTGTATGCAATCCAATTTAATGCAGAAGGAAGCAATTCTGTGGATACAAGAACATGGCACTGATATATCAGTTGAGGGCAGAGAGCAACATATTTTAATAACAACAGCCTTGGTTGCTTGAAAATTTCCATCAGAAGCCCTGGCCCCACAACTCAAATAACTGCCATCAGATCCCCCTAGTGGAAGAGTGGTTTGTTCACAATAGATAGCCTATTGAAACTTAATCCCCCACCATTAGGAGAACTCCTAATAAGTGAACCCATACCCTATTTGTCTTTCTGCATTTTAGTTACTTCACCCAAAATGATTACTCTTGGTTCCATCCATTTTCCTGAAATTATCATGATGTCATTTTCTTAGCTGAATAATACTCCTCTATGAAAATATTCCACGTTTTCACCAAAGGAGATTGTCAGTCCTGTTCTTTAGTCATTTGAAATTGCTGGGACTTTAATCATTATATTGAATGACAAAGTTTCAGGATAACAATGTTCTTTTATCCTAGATATCCCTCTTCTACTTGCTGGTGATTTGAACTGCAATGTCCACTTGAAGCCTATCTTTTTAAATGTGGAGTCCCCAGTGAGGAAATGTCTGGTTAGGCTAAAAGGTGGCCTTGTTAGATAGTATAATTACTTTTGTTTCAATAATTTCTTTCTCAGCCATTTGCTCTTTTTATACAGGAGGGCTACTGATATTTTTGAGATAATTTGTATCTAGCCACTTTGCTGAAGGTGTTTATCAGCTGAAGGAATTCCCTGGTAGAATTTTTGGGGTCACTCTGGTATAATATCATATCATCTACAGATAGTGATACTTTGAATTCTTCCTTTCCAAGTTGTTTCCCTTTGATCTCCTTTTTGTATTATTGCTCTGGCAAGGACTTCCAAAACTATGCTGAAGAGATATGGAGAGATTGAGCAGCCTTGCCTTGTTCCTGACTCAGTGGGATTCTTTAAAGCTTCTCTCAGTTTGATGTTGGCTATAGGCTTGCTTTATATTGGCTTTACTATATTTATATATGTGCCTTGTATCCCTGATCTCTCTAATTCTTTAAACATGAATAAAGGTTTGATTCCATCATATGATTTTTCAGAATCTAAGGAGATTATCATCTGTTTTTTTTTTCTTTCATTTTTTTAAATATGGTGGATAACATTGATGGATTTCCAGATAATGAACCACCCCTGCATACCTGGTAAACAGCCTTCTTGGTCATAGTGGATGGTATCTTTGAAGTGTTCTTATTTGGTAAAAAACATGAAGTACCTTGTTATGATTGTAACCAGGCAAGTCAAAGACTTAAAAAAATCAAGTCTCTGAAGAAAGAATTAGAAGAATATATCAAAAGATGGAAAGATTTCTCGTGCTCATGGTTTGACAGGATTAACATTTTAAAAATGGCCATCTTACAAAAAACAATCTATACATTCAATGCAATTCCCATAAAATTACAAGCACAAGTCCTTACAGACATTGAAAGAACCTTTATGTGGAAAAAACAAGAAAGCCAGAATTGTTATAACAACCCTCTACATTAAAAAGATCTTCTAGATGTATCTCCATCCCTGATCTCAAGTTGTATTATAGAGCAACAGTAATTAAAACTGCATGGTCCTGGCATAGAAACAGAATGGTGTGTCCATGGAACTGAATAGAAGACCCAGATATAAACCCACACAATTATAAACACCTGACTTTAGACAAAGATGCCAAACCATAAAATGGAAAAAAGATAGCATCTTCAACAAATGGTGCTGATCTAACTGGATGTCTAGATATAGAAAAATGCAAATAGATCCATACTTATCACCCTGTACAAAATTAAAGTCCAAGTGCATCAAAGACCTCAACAAAAATTCAGACACATTAAATCAGTTAGAAGAAAAAGTGGGAAAGAACCTTGAACTCATTGGGACAGGAGACAACTTCCTGAAGAAAACACCAACAGCACAGGCTCTAAGAGCAACAATTGGAAAATGGGACCTCATGAAACTTAAAAGCTTCTCTAAAGCAAATGACATTGTCATCAAAAGAAAATGAATGCGTACAGATTGGAAAAGAATCTTCACCAAGCCTCTATGTGAGAGAGGGCTAATACTAAGTATATATAAAGAAATGAAGAAGCTGAAAAACAACAAATCAAGTAATCCAATTAAAAAATGGGGAACAGAGCTTAACAGAGAATTCTTGATAGTGAGAGAAACACTGAATGAAAAGTTCAACATCATTAACTATCAGGAAAATGCAAATCAAAACGACCCTGAGATTTCACCTTACACCTATCAGAATGGCCAAGATCAAAAACTCAAGTGACAACACATGCTGGAGAGTTTGTGGAGAAGAGGAACCCTACTACATTTCTTGTGGGAATGTAAACTTGTAAAACCACTCTGGAAATCAATCTGGCTCTTTATCAGACAGCGAGGTATAACACTTTCTCAAGATCCAGTTATATCACTCCTAGGCATATATGAAGAAGAGGCTCAAGTATACAATTAGGACTTTTGCTCAACCATGTTTGTAGCAGCTTTATTTATAATAGACAGAACCTGAAAACAATCGAGATGCCTCCCAACTGTAAAATGGATACAGAAATTGTGGTATATCTATGCATTTACTCAGCAATCAATTCACACATATTACTCAGCAATAAAAAGCAAGGAATTCATTAAATTTGCAGGTAGATGCTTTTATGACCTTCCAATGGTATTATGATCTCAAAATGATATTTTGACCTCAAAATTCAAAATGCTATTATGACATCACTATGGTATTATGCTGTGACAATGATATTAGGTCATCATAATACTCTGATGACATCTTAAAAGTACTATTACATCAAAATTGTTTGACATCAAAATTCATTATGACATCCCAAAGCTATTAAGACATGATGCTTGTATGACATCACAATGGAATTATAACATCTGAATGAAATTTTGATATCACAATGGTATTATGACATTACAATGGTGTTATGTCATCACAATGGTACTATGACATACAAAGTTATTATAAAATTACAGTGCTATCATGGTTTCACAATGCTATCATGACATCACAGTTTTATCAGGATATCACAGTGCTAATATGAACTGGCAATTGTATGACATCTCAATACTATTATGACAGCACAATGTTATTATGTCAGCCCAATGGTGTAATGAATTCACAATGCTATCATGACATTACAATGCTATTATGATGTGATATCACAATGCTATGATGATATCACAATGCTTTGTTGATATCACAATGACATCATAATGGTAATATGACATCACAATGCTATGTTGACATCAGTGTGGTATTATGACATCACAATTGTATGATGACATTACACAATCATGTTATGACCTAAATAGGGTAGTATTATATCATAATGATATTATGACCTCTAAAATAGGATTATTACATAATTATTTTATTCTGACAACTCAATGTTATGACATCATGATAACAACTGACAATACTATTATGATATCATAATGGTGTTATGAGTTCAAAATGCTATGATGCAAACACAATGATATTATGATTTCAAATGCTATTATGATATCTCAATGCTATTAGTACAGGACAATGATATGAAATCACATTGCTATTATGAATTCACAAATGAATTGTGATATTTCAATGTTATGATATCCCAAGTTATTATGATTTCACAATGCTGTTTTTATAACAGTGCTATTATAACATCAGAATACTATCATGACTTTAAATGCTGTTATGCTATCATAATGGTGTTATGATATCACAATTCTATTATGACATTACAATGATATTATGACATTACAATTGTATTTTGATATGGAAATTCATCATGATATCCCAATGCTATTATGACATAAACATGGTTTCATGACATTACAATGCTATTATGACATCACAATGTTATTTTGACTTACAACTGGATGACTTCACAATGGTAATAGGACATCACAATATTATTATAACATCACAATACTAAGAAAACATCACATTGGATTTATGACCTCAATATGCTGTTGTGATATCACAAAGCTATGTTGACATTATAATGCACTTATGTCATCACAATGCTATAATGACATCAAAATGCTATTATGCTACCATAATGGTGTCATGACTTCACAATACAATGATGACATTACAATGCTATGAAGGATAGCTATGCTATTATGACATTATAATATTATGATGACACCAAAATGGTATTATGACATCACAATCATGCAAAGACCTAAATAGGCTAGTACGACTTCACAATGGCATATGATATCACAAAGGTATTATGATATCACAAAATGTTATGATAAATTCAGAAAGGTATTATCACATCACAATGGTATTATAACATCAAAAATCTGTCATGACTTTAAAAAGGTATTATAACATCAGCATGGTATTACAATGACATTAAATGGTATGAAATATCAATGCTATTTGGACATCACAATGCTATTATAACCTCAAAATGATATATGACATCATATGCTATAACAACATCATATTTGTGTTTTGAATTCACAATGCTATTATGACTTTACAATGCTCTGATGACATCAATAAGTCATTATGATATCACAACAAAATTCATTATTACATCACAATGTTATTATGACAGCACAATGCTTTTAGTATTGATTGTGGTATGACAACACAATGGAGTGTTGATATCACAATGAAATTATGACATTACAATGCTATGATGACATCACAATGCTATGATAACATCATGATGCTACTATGATATCACAATAGTATAAGGATAGCACAATGCTATGATGACTTCAAAAATGTCAATATCAGGTAAAAGCCAGTAAGAGTTTCAGGAGCCAGTTATTTAAATGGCCATGTGGACAGCCTGCTTGAGTGAAAGGCTGAGCAGCTGAAAGCACACAACACAGAGATGACAGTTCCTGTGTCCAAGACTCTTAGTTCAGTTAATCTGTCACATATTTCTTTCAAGTAGTCATTTACTAAAGTCCGGTGTCCTTCACATGTGACTTTCATATTATCACAAATTCCAATATTATTTATTAAATGCACAGGTATATTCTCAGTCAGTGAATTACTTACTGGAAAAACATTCTCTGACCAAGACAAATTTTTGAACTAAAGCATTTAATTGTGACCTTGCTAATATTTTTACAGACACTATCCAGAATGTCACATCAGGAAGTAGAAAATTGTTGTAGTCCTTCAGTAGATCTAAGAATTTTTCATACTGGACATACTGAAGCAGGCAGAGAGAGGGAGACTGAGTGAGACAGAGAAAGAAAGAGCTGGAGAGACAGATTCAGAAATACAGAGACCAAACCTACAGAAACAAAGATATAATGTGACAGAGACAAAGAGACAAAGAACCATTCTGTCTGGTCACATTCATTGGAATATCAATCTCAAAGCACACCCTTCTACAATATAACTCCAATGTTGGATCCTTCTGCAACAAATTTGTTTTCGTACAGAGACCCACAGTCTGACATTATGCAGAGAGGGAACTTACAACACTAATCTCTAAAAGGGATTTCCCTATGAAATTCTCCCTCCCCTCAGTTCTGATAAGCCTGCAGGAGAGGATACAGGAAGAGTGTCATAAGTAGAGGCAAATGAGGACAGAATGAGAATAATACTCTGAAAATCAGGCCTCAGAGGAAGGTGATGCAGAGAGACTTGATGAGACCTGAAATCCTGGAGTCATAAGGGTGAGGAGGACCTTGCCTATCAGGGAACTAAAAAAAAAGGGAGAGGGTGAGTGGCATGGAAGGAGAAGACAGAGGGGGTAGCAGAGGGGATATAAAGTGAACCAATCGTAATGAATAAATAAATAAGAAAAAGTGTGATCAAAGTGATAAAGTATAGAGTTCATTTGGGAGTTATGGCTTCTTCTTGGGATAATGCCAGTGTGTAGCAATGATGAACTCAGTTTTCTTTAAGGTATTTGGTCCTAAGACTATGATCATATTCCAAGGAGTATATGAACAACAATTACTTCAATTGATGTATTTAAAAAAATTGTGTGACACATAGTTAGGAATTTGAACTTGGAAGCAATGGAAAAGGAGTGTAATATATGTAATATGAAATTCCCACATGATCAATGAAAATAATATGTTGAAAACATTTACAGTGAGAAAGGATTCCACTAAAGGAGGCCAGGCTTTGACTTTGTAAGGCATTCTTTCCAGGAACTCATTATGTAGTAGAGAATCCTTGCCATGAACTAGTGGTTACCCAGCTATGTCAGACCCCATAAGCTCAGGTGGCCCCTCTGAACAAACACTACTTTCATTATCCCTACCTTTAGAGGTTGTTCTGGAGGACCACAGCATGTACAAGCTGCTTTTGTACTCTAAGCATATAACACCGATCCATTCTCTATCCTGATTGCCCAATTTTAACTATAAACCTCAGGACTAGGAAATGTGTTCACTAATCACTGATTAGGATACAGCTGCCCATCCAGCCAGTTCAGCCAAGCAACCATGCTCATAGAGGGTTGACAACATTAGTGTGGAATATCACCAGCTGTCTTTTAATATCTTGCTCTTCAAGATATTAAAGACAGCAATCTTTAATAGACAGCAATCTTTCTCTGTTTCAGCCAAACCAGTCCAAAAAAAAAATATCTGGTTTCCTTCTCTTTCATCTGTTCTTAAAAAATCAATACCTCAGGGAACCCTAAATCCCACCAGCTTATGTGAAGGTCCATTTAGTGAGTACGGGAGTAACTGCTCAGTTCCAAGTCACAATGTAGGAAATTTCAGATCCAATACCACAGTAGGAGACCACTTTGTCATTCAGCACAATCCCCTTAATCCCACATCACTTTGAAGCTTCCCTACTTAGGGAGCTGTCCAATTAAATAAAGTATAATTAAACTTTCACTTCCTATCTGACATTTTCATAGAGGTAAACAGGAGTAGAGGTGAGGCTCTTGGATAAAGGGATGATATAAAGGCTTGTTCAGTTTCACAGAAAAATTCACATGTACACAGGATCAGAGATACTGGACACTGAGGAAAGTTTGTTTAATCATCTTCATGGAAAACACAGTATTTTCTCAGTTGCTGATTGGCTTAGAGTGAGATTGATGTCATAAAACAGGTGAAAGCCTGTAAGAGTTTCACTATCTCATGGGTGTAAGGTGAAATCTCAGGGTTGTTTTGATTTGCATTTCCCTAATGGCTAGTGAGGTTGAGCATTTCTTTAAGTGCTTCTCTGCCATTCGGTATTCATCTACAGAGAATTCTCTGTTTAGCTCTGTTCCCCAATTTTTAAGTGGATTACTTGGTTTGCTGCTTTTCAGCTTCTTTAGTTCTTTATATATACTGGATATGAGTCCTCTGTCAGATAAAGGGTTGGTGAAGATTCTTTCCCAATCTGTAGGTGGTCGCTTTGTTTTGATGACGGTGTCCTTTGCTTTACCGAAGCTTTTCAGTTTCACGAGGTCCCATTTATTGACTGTTGCTCTTAGAGCCTGTGCTGTTGGTGTTCTATTCAGGAAGTTTTCTCCTGTACCAATGAGTTCTAGGGTATTTCCCACTTTTTTTTTTTCAAGCCGATTTAATGTGTCTGGTTTTATGTTGAGGTCTTTGATCCACTTGGACTTCAGTTTTGTGCAGGGTGACAAGTATGCATGAGAATGGCCAAGATCAAAAACTCAAGTGACAACACATGCTGGAGAGGTTGTTGAGAAAGGGGAACCCTTCTCCACTGCTGGTGGGAATGTAAACTTGTACAACCACTCTGGAAATCAATCTGGCGCTTTCTCAGACAACTAGGAATAATGCTTCCTCAAGATCCAGCCATACCACTACTGGGCATATATCCAAAAGAGGCTCAAGTACACAAAAAGGACATTTGATCAACCATGTTTGTAGCAGCTTTATTTCTAATAGCCAGAAGCTGGAAACAACCCAGATGCCCCTCAACTGAAGAATGGATGCAGAAATTTTGGTACATCTACACAATGGAATATTACTCAGCAATGGAAAATAAGGAAATCATGAAATTTGCAGGTAAATGGTGGGATCTGGAAAGGATCATCCTGAGTGAGTTGTCCCAGAAGCAAAAAGACACACATGGTATATACTCACTCATATAAACAAACAACATAGGACAAATCCACTAAAACCTGTGCATCTAAAGAAACTAAGCAAGAGAGAGGACCCTAACTAAAATGTCCAATCCCCATCCGGAAAGGCAAAGAGGATGGACATCAGAAGAAGAAGAAAACAGGAAACAACCTAGGAACCTACCACAGAGGGCCTCTGAACGCCTCTGCCCTTCAGACTATCAAAGCAGATGCTGAGCCTGATGGGGAACTGTTGGGCAGGTGAACGGAATTTTAGGTAAGAACTGGGAAATAGTAAGAGCTGGAGAGGACGGGGTCTCCACAAGGAGAGCAACAGAACAAGAAAATTTGAACACAGGGAACTTCCCAGAGACTCATACTCCAACCAAGGACTATTCATGGAGATAACCCAGAACCCCTGCACAGATGTAGCCCAGGGCAGTTCAGAGTCCAATTGGGTTACATAGTAATGTGAAGAAGGACTGCCTCTGACATAATCTGATTGGCCTGCTCTTTGATCACCTCCCTCTGGGGGGGAGCAGCCTTACCAGGCCATAGTAGAGGACAATGCAGCCACTTTTGATGTGAACTGACAAAGATCAGAAAGGAGAGGAGAACCTTCCCTATTAGTGGACTTGGGGAGTGGCATGCAAGCAGAGGGAGGAGGGAGGGTAGGACTGGGAGGGGAGGAGGGAGGGGCTTATATGGGGGATGCAGAATGAATAAAGTGTAATTGATGAAAAATTTTAAAAAAAGGGAAAAAAAGACTAACTTAAACTGTTAAAAAAAAAAAAAGAGTTTCACTATCCAGTTTTTAATAGGGCCAATTGGCCAGCCTGCTTGAGCAGCCCTACATGCCTCAATTTGGGCAGCTGAAAACACACAACCCAGAGATGACAGTTCCTCTGTCCAAGACTCTTAAGTTCATGAAAAGTGTCACATATTTCTTTCAAGTTGTCATTAATAAAGTCCCGTGTCCTTGACATGTGAGTTTCACATTGTCACAGATTCCATTATTATTTGTAAAATCCACAGATATGTCCTCAGTCAGTGAATTACTTACTGTGAAAATACTCCCTGACAAATACAAATTTTTGATTAAAAATCAATTAATTGGGACCTTTCTGATATTTTTACAGACATTTTTACAAATTTCATGTCAGCAAGGAGTCATCTTACTGTAGTCCTCTTCCGCCTTCTATCTGATCCTAGTCTATCAGGTCTCATCAAGGTTGGATGCATTATCTTTTTCTCTGTCCTGATTCTCAGGGCATCATTCATCCTGTGTCCTCAATTGCCTCTACTTATGACACTCTTTCTGGCTCTTCTCATGGAGGTTTCCCAGAGCTCTGAAGTGAGGGAAAATTTCATAGGAAAATCCTATTTAGAGATGGGTGTTTTAAGGTATCTCTCTACATAATATCAGACTATGGGTCTCTGTATGCAATCCAATTTAATGCAGAAGGAACTTTCTCTGTGTATACAAGAACATGGGACTGATCTATCAGTTGAGGGCAAAGAACAACATATTTTAATTGTGACAGCTTGAGGTTGCTTGAAAAATGCCATAGGATACTCTGGCCCCACAACTCAATTAACTGCCAACCAATAACCCTAGCTTAAGTCTGGTTTGTTCACAATAGATAGACTATTGGAACTTTATCACTGAGTATTAGGTGACCGCCTAATAAGTGAATATATATACCATGTTTGTCTTTCTGCATTTTAGTTACTTCACCCAGGACAATTTTTCCTTGTTCCATCTTTTTGCCTGAAAAACACATGATGTCATTTTCTTAGCTGAATAATACTGCTTTATAGAAATATTCTACACTTTCCCCATAGGTGATTATCAGTCCTGTTCTTTTTAACTCGGAAATTGTTTGAATTTTAATCATTGTATTGAATAACAAACTATGTAATTTTAGCCTAGAAGTCCCTCTAATGAAAGTGACCAGACAGAATGCTGTCTCTGTCTCTTAGTCTCTGTCACTTTATATCTTTGTTTCTTTCAGTCTCAGTCTCTCTATTTCTGTATCTGTCTAGCTCATTCTATCTTTGTCTCTCACTCTCTCCCTCTCTCTGCCTGCCGCTTGTGGTTCAGTATGAAAATCTTAGTTTTGTAGAAGGACTACAATAAGATGTGTGATTTCTGACGCAATATCCTTGATGGTTTCTTTGAACATATAAGGCAAGATCCAATTATACTCTTTTTGTTCAAAAAATTGCCTTGCTCAGGGAGCATTTTTACAATAAGTATTTCACTGATGGAGAACATATCTTTGCATTTAATAAAGAGTAATGGAATCTGTGACTCTGTTAATGATCACTTGAAACAAATATATGACACATGGATAGTGGAACGGACATCAGTGGTGTGTGGACTTTCAGATGCCAAGATTGAGGCATGCAGGATTGCTCAGCCTTTCTTTCAAATTTCTTGTCCACTTGGCCCTTTTAATAAATGGCTCCTGAAACTCTAACTGGCTTTCACCTGGTTCTTGACATCATTCTCCCTCTTAATGAATGAGCACCTAAGAGAATCCTGAGGTTTTCATGGAGAGGAGTAAACAAACTTTACTGAGTGTGCAGTTTCTCTGATCCTGTGCACAAGTGACTTTTTCTTTTGAAACCCAGCAAGTCTTTATCTCATCCCCTTATCCACATCACATACTTTTACTTCTGTTTACCTCCGTGACAATGTCATATAGGAAATGAAACCTTAATGTTTATTGAAATGGACAGCTTCCTAAAGAGGGAAGCTTCAACATGATGTGGAATTAAAGAGCTGTACAGAGTGACAATATGGTCCTCTATTGTGGTTTTGGATCTGAAAATTCCTAGGTTGTGACTGTGAACTGAGCAGTTACTGGCATACTGACTAAATATACCTTCAGATTCTTATTGAGGTAATAGGCTGGCAGGGTCTAGGGTTTCCTGGAGTATTGAGTCTTTAAGATCAGGGAAAAGAACATGTAACCAGATAGTCCTGTAGGCTAGTTGAACAGGGTCCACCTGAAAGAGGGAGTATAAATGGGAGTCCAAAGAATGGAAATAAGACAGATTCCTGTTTAAGTCTCAGTTTATTGAACATGCAAAGAACCCTTAAAACGCAATGTGTAGTAGCAATTATTTTTCACAGTGGCAACACATCTGTACCAAGATGGATGGCAGCTATTTCCTACTTAGTGGTCAGGGAGGAATCTTCCTCATCCTAGGGTTTACAGGTTATACCTGGACTTTCCAGTTAGAGAAATTTGTATCATTGTAAAACTTGTCAATATACTATTTTTAATGATTATCTGGGAATTTCATATTAAATATATATCACTCGTTTTCCATTGCTCCCAGGTTCAAATTCCTACCTATGTGTCACACTATTTTTTTTTAAATACATCAATTGAAGTAAGTGTTGTTCATATACTCATTGGAACATGATCAGAGTCTCAGTGCCAAATCTCTTAAACAAAACTGAGTTCTTCATTGCTGCAGATTGGCACAATCTCATGAAGAAACCATCAATCCTGAAGAGCTCTATAATTTATCACCTTGATCACACTTTTTCTTATGCATTTATTCATTAGGATTGTTTCACTGTGTATCCCCTCTGCTACCCCCTCCCTCTAATCTTTCCAAACCCACACCCACTCCTTTCTCTATATGTATGCTCTTTTTTTACTTCTCTGATAGGCAAGGTCCTCCCCTTCTATCTGACCCTAGTTAATCATGTCTCATCAAAGCTTTCTGCATTATCTTCCTCTGAGGCCTGATTCTCAGGACATTAAACTCCTTGAGTCCTCAATTCCATCTACTTATGACACACTTCCTGCCTCCCTTCCTGCAGGCTTATCAGAGAACTGAGGAAAGGTATAATTTCATAGGGAAATCCCATTTAGAGCTTAGTGTTTTAAGGTCTCTATCTGCATATCAGACTGTGGGTCTCTGTATGCAATCCCATTTGATGCAGAAGGAAACATCTTTATGGATAGAAAACATGGCATTGATCTATCAGTTGAGTGCAGAGAGCAACATATTTTAATAACAACAGTCTGGTTTGCTTGACAGTTTCCATTGGTGACCCCAGCCCAACAACTCAGTTAACTGATATCAAATACCCCTAGTGGAAGACTGGTTTCATCAAAATAGATGTTCTATTGGTACATAATCCCCCACTACTAGGAGACCTCCTAATAATTGAATACATATCATATTTATCTTACTGTATTTCAGTTATTTCACCCAGGATGGTTTTTCCTGGTTCCGTCCATTTGTCTTGTTTTCATTTTCTTAGCTGAATCATACTCCTTTATGGAAATATTCTACATATTCCCCAAAGGAGATTTTTCAGTCCTGTTCTTTAGTCATTGGAAGTTGCTGGGAATTTAAACATCATATTGAATGAAAAACTTTCAGGATAACTATGTTCTTTCAGCCTAGAATTCCCTCCATCTTCTTCTAATTGATGGTGATTTGAATTGCAATGTCCCCTCAAAACCCATCTATTTACATGTGGAGTACCCTGACAGGAAATGTCTGGTTATGATTAGGAGGCATGGCCTCTAATTCCTTTGGTTTCCCTAACTATTTTTCAGCCCTTTTATCTTTTGTATACATGACGGCTACTGATTTCTCTCAGTTTAGTTTGATGTTGGCTATAGGCTTGTTGTACATTGCCTTTACTATATTTAGAAATGTGCCTTGTATCCCCTATCTCTCCAATACTTTAAAAAAATGAATGGATGTTGGATTTCTACAAATGCTTTTTCAGCATATAAGGAGATTGTATTCTGTCAAAAACGTAATGTGACTTGGTATGACTGTAACCAAGGAAGTCAAAAACTTGTATGAAAAAAAAATTTAAGTCTCTGAAGAAAGAATTAGAAGAAGATATCAGAAGATGGAAAGATCTACCATGCTCATGGCTTGGTAGGATTTACATTGTAAAACATGGCCATCTTACCAAAAGATTTATAGAAAAATTCACAACTTCATATGTCAAAACAAGAATCCCAGAATTGCTGAAGCAATCCTCTACAATAAAAGATCTTTTGGAGGTATCTCCATCCGTGATCTCAAGCTGTATTAAAGAACAACAGTAATAAAACTGCATGGTACTGTCATAGAAACAGAATTGTGGATCACTGGAACTGAATAGAAGACCCAGTTATAAACCCACACAGTTATGGACACCTGATCTTTGACCAAGATGCCAAAACCATCCAATGGAAAAAAGATATCATCTTCAACAAATGATGTTGGTAAAACTGGATGTCTACATGTAGAAAAATGCAATCTGGGTGCTATCTAAGACAACTAAGACTAGTGATTCTTCAATATTCAGCCATTCACCTCCAGGCATATATCCAAAAGAGTCTCAAATACAAAATAAGGACATTTGTTAAACCATGTTTGTAGCAGTTTTATTTGTAAAAGCCAGAAACTGGAAACCATCCAGATCCCTTCCCCCAATTAAAAATGTTACAGAAATTGTAGTCCACCTAAAATTGGAATATTACTCAGCTTTTTATTCAAAGAGTTGCCTTGGTCAGGGAGCATTTTCACAGTAAGTAATTCACTGACTGAGAACATATCAGTGCATTTAACAAACAATAATGGAATCTGTGATAATGGAAAAGTCACACGACATTATTATTGAGCACTTGAAAGAAATATATGACACTTTTGCAGAACTAAGAGTCTTGGACACAGGAACTGTCATCTGAGGGTTGTGTGTTTTCAACTACCCAGTATAAGGTATATAGGGTTACTGAGTCTTTCTCTCAAGCAGGCTCTTTATTTGGCACTTTAAATATCTGGCTCTTGAAACTCCTACTGGTTTTCACCTGTTTCTGAAATCATTCTCTCTCTCAGCCAATCAGACAATCTTGATGTTTCCATGGAGAAGAGTTAATACACTATCCTCAGTGTCCAGTATCTCTGATCCTGTACATATGTGAATCCTCTTCTGAAAACCAATAAGCCTTTATCTCATCCCTTTATCCAGACCCACACCTTCACTCCTGTTTACCTCTGTGAAAATGTGAGGTAAGAAATTAAACTTTAATGTTTATTTAATTGGACAGCTTCCTTAGTAGAGAAGCTTCAAAATGATGTGTGATTAAGGGGGATGTACCCAAAGACAAGGTGATCTACTACTGTGGTCTTGGATCTGAAATTTCCTAGGTTGTGTCTTTGAACTGATCATTTACTTGTATAATCACCAAATGTACCTTCATATTCTTAGTGATGTAGATGTTGGCAGTGCCTAGCATTCTGTGTGGTATTGAGTTGTTAAGAGCAGGAAAAATAGACAGAAACCAGACAATTCCTGGGACTGGTTTGGATGAAACAGAGAATGATCTGTGTATGTAAAAGGAGATGTAAGGGACAATAAACTATTTGACAGCTGGTGCTGTTCTACACAGTGTTGCCTTCTTCTTTGAGCAGGCTTGCCTTGGATGGCCTGGCTGGATCAGCATTTGTGTCCTAGTCAGTGGTCAGGGAGAAACCCTTCTGCTCGTGGGGTTTACAATTAAAACTGGGCATTCATGATAGAGAAATATGTCCATGTTGTATACCTAGGACACAAGAATAGCTGTGTTTCCTGCCCTTGTCCTTTAGACAAAAATCTAAAAATATAGTGTCAGTGCCAGGACTGTTTATTCAGTGGTGCCCCCTGAATCATGGGTCTTGGTCACTAGTTCATGGCTAGGATACTTTACTACATAATGAGTTCCTGGAAAGCATGCCTTACAAAGTCATACTCTGCCTTCTTTTAGCAGAATCTTTTCTCCTTGTTAAAAGTCATCATAAAAGTTGTCCAAATATTTTTATTGCTTATGTGGGAAATTCACATAATATAAATTACAATCCTTTTCCATTGATCTCAGGTTCAAATTCCTACCATGTGTTACCCTATTTTTTTTCTTTAAAATAAATCAATTTCAGTATGTGTTGTTAATATACTAATTGGATCATGATCAGAGTGTCAATGCCATGTCCCTTAAAGAAAACTGAGTTTGTCCTTGTAGTACCTTGGTACCACCGGCAAGAAGAAGCAATCAGTCCTAAAGATCTCTATACTAAATCACCTTGATCACATTTTGTCTTATGTATTTTTATTATAATTTGTTCACCTTGTATGCCCTTTGCTGTCCCTTCTCTCTTCTACTTCTAGTCCCATTCACCCTCCCTCTTCTACCCCTAGGCCCTTTCCCTACTTCCCTGATAGGTGAGGTCCTCCTCACCTTTCTATTTGAACCTACCTCATCAGGTCTCAATAAGGCTGGATGCATCATTTTCCTCTTTGGCCTGATTTTCAGGGCATTGTTCTTATTGTGTCCTCAAATCCCTGTACTTATGACTCTTCCTGCCTCCTCTCCTGCAGGCTTCTCAGAGCTCTGATGTAAGGAAAAATTTCATAGGGAAAACCCATTTAGACCTGGGTGTTTTAAGTTCTTTCTCTGCACAATTATCAGACTGTGGGTCTCTGTATGCATTTTACTTACTTCACCCCAAATGATTTTTTCTGGTTCCATCCATTTGCCTGGAAATATCATGATGTCATTTTCTTAGCTGAATAATACTCCGTTATGGGAATATTCAACATTTTTTTTTCCAAAGGAGATTTTAAGTCATGTTCTTTAGAGCTTGGAAGTTGCTGGGGAAAACAGGGAACAATTTAAGAGCCTGCCAAAGAGAGCCTCTTAAAGGCTGTGCCCTGAAGACTATCAAAGCAAATGCTGACACTTATGGGCAACTGTTTGGCAGAGTGCATGGAATCTAATTAAAGAAGTGGGAAATAGCAAGATCTGGAGATGACAGGAGCTCCACAAGAAGAGCAACATAACCCAAAAAAATCTGATCACAGAGGTCTTTTCTGAGATTCGTACTCCATCCAAGTACCATGCATGGAGATAACCTAGAATCTCTGCACAGATGTAGCCCACGGCAGTTCAGTGTCCAAGTTGGTTCCATAGTAAGGGGAACAGGGACTACCTCTAACAAGAAATGATTAGCCTTCTTTTTGATCACCTCACCGTGATGGGGGAGCAGCCTTACCAGGTCACACAGAAAGAGAATGTAGCCACTTCTGAAGAGATCAGAAGAGACTCGAGATCAGAAGAAGGGAGAGAAAGACCTCCCCTATCAGTGAGCTTAGGGAGAGGCATGTGTGGCGAATGGGGAGGGAAGGTGGGATAAGAAGGGGTGGAGGCTTCAAGGGGGTAAAAGTGAATAAAGTGTAATTAATAAAAATTAAAACAGAATATTAAAAATTATAATTCTTTTTGGATTTATATTAAAGGATGGTGTACTTTGAGATTGATATGCCAAAGAAAGTTACCAGAGAAATTGAAGTCTCTGTCTCTAAGTATCTGTCACTTTACATCTTTGTTTCTATTGGTCTCCATCTCTCTATTTCTGAATCTGTCTCTATCTCTCTCTCTGTCACTTTCAGTCTCCCTCTCTCTTCCTGCTGCTTGTGGTTCAATATGAAATCTCTCAGTTTTGGAAAAAACTAAAACAAGATGTCTGCTTGCTGAGGTGACATCATGGATGGTCTCTGTAAAAGTATAAGCAATGACCCAATTAAATTCTTTTTGTTCAAAGATTTGCCTAGGTCAGGGAGCATTTTCACAGAAAATAATTCACCCACTGAGGACATATCTGTGCATTTAATTAATAATAATGACATTTGTGATAATGTGAAACTCAAGTCATGGACACGTAATTTTATTAATGACCATTTCAAAGAAATATGTATTGCTCTCTTCAGGAGCACATATACTAAAATTGGAACAATAGAGAGAATATTAGCAAGGCCCATATGCAAGGATGAGATTCAAATTCACGTATGAAGAGAAAGAACTTAGGGAAGAAAACAGGAACTACAGAGCTAAGCATAAGCAACAGGCTACAAGAGATGGAAGAAAGAATCTCAGGTGTGGATGATACAATAGAAGAAATTGATGAATTGATGTAACATTCAAGAAAAATGTTAAATCTAAAAAAATTCATGACAGAGACCATACAATAAATTTAAGACAACATAAAAAAACAAAACCTAAAAATAATAGGAATAGAGGAAAAAGAAGATTCCCTCCTCCAAAGCCCAGAAAATATTTTCAACAAAAGCAATGAAAAATATTTCCTCACCTTAAAGAAGAGGCCAATAAGAATACAAGAGGTATACAGAACACCCAATAAATTAGTCCAGAAAAGAAAATCTTCTCACCACATAATAATAAAAACAGTAAATAAAAATACTAAAAGAAAAAAAAATACTAAAATATCCAAGGTAAAAAGGCCAAATAACATATAATGGCAAACCAATTAGAATTATACCTGACTTCTCAACAGAAACTATGAGAGCTAGAAGGGCATGGACAGATATCATGCAGGCCCGAAGAGATCATAGATGTCAGCACAGGTTACTATACCCAGCAATCCTCTCAGTCCTCATAGACAGAGAAAACAAAATATTCAATAACAAAATCAAATTTCAACAATACTTACAAACAAATTCAGTGCTACAGAAGACACTAGAAGGAAAAATACAACCCAAGAAAACCAGCTACTTTCAAGAAAACACAGGACATAATTAACCTCATTATAGTAAATCAAAAATCAACCAATACACAAACTTACTACCACAACCAATATTAAAATCAAAGGATCTAAAAAACACTGGTCATTAGTCTCTCTCAACATCAATGGACTCAATTTCCTTAGATAATGAAATAGCATTTGACAAAATCTAACATCCATTCACGTTTAAAGTTTTGAGAGATCCAGGGATACAAGGCACAGATCTAAACATATTAAAGGCAATATACAGCATGCCTACAACCAACATCAAAATAAATGGAAAGAAACTTAAAGCAATCTCACTGAAATCAGGGACAAGACAAGGCTGCTCATTTTCTCCATAGATCTTCAACACAGTTTATGGAAGCCCATGCTAGAGCAATAAGAAGATTGAAGGAGGTCAAGGGAATCTAAATCAGAAGGAAGAAGTCAAAGTATCACTATTTTCAAATGATAAGATAGTATACCTGATGTTATTAATTAAAAAGAGATGAAGCAGGGGGACAACCAATATTCTCTGCGAGAGGTTTATTAGGAGGGTATGGTGGAAGTGGATAGCAGGGCATGGTGGGGAAAGAGAGATATAAAGGGGGATGGGGTGGCCCAAAGAAAGAGAAAAAGCATAAGATAGAGTGAGAGAGAAAGAGAGAAAAAATAAGAGAGGGTGTAAGCATAAGAGAGAGACCATGTGTTGGATTGGCCCTTTTAAGGGGGCACGGCAACCACATCTTCCAGGTGTGGTCAACTGGCTGGCTGGTGACACATGATGACATCATAGGTTGCTGGGCAACCCAGAAGCAGGTTGTTTTCCAAAATACTAACATTCCTCTCTTTTTCTATAATTAAAAATGGGGAGCTTGGGCTGCTTTTTATAAAGTTAGTTAAAGTATATGAATTTAGGCTCATTGGAAGAAGCTCTTGGTTGTCATGCAAGAGGTTGAGAGAGAGAAGAATTATAGCAACAAAATGGTCAGATTGCAAAGTCAAGAGTAAGGGAAGCCTCTGCCCTGGAAAATTCAGGGTAGAGGATTGTCAATTGAGAGAGTTACCATCCATGCAAGGCAGCAGGTAGGGACTGGGGAATGTTGGGAGAAGTTAGAGCCACCTGTTCCGGTCCTGAAGCACACCATTTCAACCTTTTGTTAAGAACAAGTGAATAACAGGCATAGATTCTCTTCTGGCTACTTCCTGCTGACACTGAAGGTGCTGTAGGGAGGTCAAAAGGCTGAAATGTTGGCCAAGTCCAGGAAGAATAGGCTGCTTCGATGCTTTCCAGGGTCTGCCAGAACATCCATGGCTGGAAGGGAAGGTGCAGGTCCAGCATGTTGGAAGTCTGTGAGGTCAGAGCTACGTCTGCTTGCTTCTTGGGTCCATTTGCTTGGAAAGCCACCTTCCAGCCCTTTACTCTCAGGTAATATGTATCTTTTGACTTAGGTGTGTTTCTCGTATGCAACAGATTTCTGAGTTTTATTTATGCACCCATTCTGTTAGTGTGTGTCTTTTTATTGGAGAGTTGAGTCCATTGATGTTAAGGGAGAATAATGACCAGTGGTCTTTAGATGATTTGATTTTACTGTTGTCTATGGTAGTTTGTTTGTGTACTTGGCTACTTTTGGTTTTGTTGTAGTAAGATTATTTGTTCCCTGTGTTTTTCTGAATGTAGTTACTTTTCCTGGGTTCTATTTTTCCTTCTAATATCTTCTGTAATGCTGGATTTGTGGGTAGGTATTGTTTGAATTTGTTTTTGTCATTGAATATCTTGTTTTCTTCATCTATGATGACTGAGAATTTTACTGGAAATATTAGCCTGGGCTGACATCTGTGTTCTCTTAGGATCTGCATTATATCAGTCCAGGCCCTTCTTGCTTTCATTGTATCTGTTGAGAAGTCAGGTGTGATTCTGATGGGTTTACCATTATATGTTAGTTGGCCTTTTCCCTTGCAGCTTTCAGCATTTTTTTCTTTGTTCTGTATACTTACTGTTTTGATTATTATGTGGCAGGAGGATTTTCTTTTCTGGTCTGATTTATTAGATGTTCTTTAGGCCTCTTGTAATCTTATAGACCTCTCCTTTAACTTAGAGAAATTTTCTTCTATGATTTTGTTGAAGATATTTTCTGGGCCTTGGAGCAGGGAGTCTTTTCCTCTTCATCAGCATAGATGTAAGGTCATCTTGAATTTCTATTATGCGGAGGTGTCCAGGGCTGCTTGCCCCTAAATGGCTAGATTCTGGAGATGCCTATTGTTCTATCTTTTGTTGGTTGAGCTTTTATGCTGACGTCTCCTCGTTGGGCCATTTTAGGTTGTTGGCTGTTAGTTTCTGCTGCTTCCTGGAATCCTGAGGTAGGGCGAATCGCCTTGGCAGGAAGGTGATTTTTTTCTGAAAGAGGCCTCCTCTGCTTTTTGGGCATGGTCACTGTATGGCCAGCATTTTTCAGGAATTGCCACTGCTCACCTCTGGCGTATAGACCTGAGTAGTTGCTGTGGCCTTTGTTAGTTAGGGGGGGCTCTCCTCTCACCCGTAGAAGTCCTCAAGACAGCTGCCCCACTGCTGGGTTTCTCGTTCTGAATTTAGTGAGCTGCTGCTGTTGTTACACTGGTTTCCAGGTACAGCCCTCTTGAAGTACCTGCTGATTCCCTAGCTGTGGGGTTTTCTTCCAACAGGGAAACTCAGTCTGGTACCCTGGAGCACATAGTTCATTCTGCGAAGGTGAAAGGAGTGCCCAGCAAGTCTCCCGGCCAGAGGCTGAGTGCTCTGCTCTGTTTTAGGAGATTGTATGCTCAAGCTTGAGATGGGGGCTGGGGGCACTGCTCTGGTATGGAGGCTGTGCTCCCCGGTCTGGGATGGTGGCTGGGGAGCCACTCTGGTCCAGAGGCTGAGCACCCTATCCTGGGATGGCAGCTGCAGTTTCTGCGCTGGTCTCCTCTCTAGGCTGGCAACTGAGGGCTCCACTCTGGTCTGAAGGCTGGGCACCTCACTATGGGCAAGAAGCTCTGTGTCCCTGTCTGGGATGGCGGCTGGGGGTGCCACTCTGGTCTGGAGGCTGTGTACCCTAGTCTGGAAAGGCTGCTGTGGGTGCTGCTCCTTTCCGGAGGCTCCACACTCTGATCTGGATTGGCAGTGTGTGTCCTCTTCTGGGCCAGAGGCAGTGTACACATCTCTAGCTGACAACTAAGGGCTCTGCTCTGGGTCAGAGGCTTGGTGCCTCACTAGAGGCTAGAGGCTGTGTCCCCCTCACCACCTCTGAGATAGTGGCTGGGGTTGCTACTCTGGGCCTGAGGCTGTGTGCGCCCATCTGGGCTGGCAGCTGTGCACACAGCTTTGCATTCCACTCTGGGCTGGTAATTAAGGTCTATGCTCTGTTCCAAAGGCTGAACTCATCACTCTGGGCCAGAGGCTGTGTGTCCTGGTCCTGGATGGTGGCTAGGGGTGCCACAGGAGGCTGTGTGTGCTGATCTAGGGCGGCGGGTGCTGGTCCCCAGGACCTTTATCAGTTATTGACTGGGTGACCTGAACTTAGTCCCAATTAATTTCTACACCTTAGGCTTTCCTCTCACCTTGCAATCACAAATGCTGGTGTTTTAGTTCCCTGAGTTCAGTCTCCTGGTTTTTGTGCCAACACTGCTGTCCTGCTCCTCAGAACAGAGTCCTCCTGGTGCCACCACCTTGTCACCTCCACTTATTGCCTTTCTAATTGAAATTTCTCTTGGAGAACTGTAATATCCTCCTGCAGTAGCCCCATATCTCCTGCACATGTGGTAGGGAAAGCCAGGACGCCAGTCTGAATGAACTTAGCAATTTCTTCCTCTAACTCCATTTCATCCTCACTATCTAGCTCCTAAATTATTTTCTGCTCTCAAATTACACAAATCTGGTTGAGCTCTATTATGAACATTTGGAATAACCTTAGAAGTGCTTTTTTTCTCCCAGTTTGGCTCTTCTAATTTTCCAAGTAACTCTTTAGCTTGTGAGATTCCTTTTTCCGATTTTCCAGATTAACTGTATCTTCAACTGGGAAGCAGGGACAAACTTCATTTACAAACAAAAGGGAAAAGGGGCATTTCTCCCAATTCCCTGCTTTTATTAGCATTGATTTTAAAGTCCTCATTAGCATCTCCCTTCTCTTTCTCTGCCCCATGATTTTCCTGCCTGTGTACCTTGTCTTCCTCCCTGGAATGGGCAGTCATCATGAAGCACATTTTTTCTTAGGCACCCAGAGCTCCAAAAACCAGCCTTTCTCATGTTGCCCCTCATTTTCAAGGTCCCTTATTTGGGTGTCAACTGACACATCCTTCCGGTTTGTCAGAAAGTGTTGTATGTGAGATTAATATTTACTGATAATTATCTTTAGTAAGGCTTGCTGTTAATCCTAAACAGCTGTATAACCAAATCACCACACAGAGACTGGGTTTTTTTAGTTAACCAAGAACACAATGCTGGACAATAGTTACTCTCTCCTAAACCTGGTTGCCTTGAACAATAGAAAACACATGTTTTAAGTAAACTTTATATAAACTCTTTTTTTTAAATTTAGAATAAAAGCATACCATAGGTATCTTGTACCTGTTTTGAGGTTTATTCCTATATTATTATATATGTTGTAGCTATTTTCCCTATCCCCGTGTTTATATAGAATGGGCAGTTATGCCTTTATAGCCAAAATTAATTTTAACTCCCTCTTAACTTTAGCATTTAAGCATACCCTAGGCATCTTGTACCTGGCCTTTACATAAATATTGCCTATTTTTTGGCTTGACCCTTTTTTATACAGACTGGACAGCTGTGCCTTTATAGCTGAACTTTATATAAACTCTCTTAGCATTAGCATATAAACTCTCTTACCCTTAGCATTAAGTATAGCCTAGGCATCTTGAACCTGTATTTTTACATTGGTTTTGGATACTCTTTGGCTTGCCCTCTTTTTAATATGGGATGGACAGTTTTGTTTTTTAAACATGAATATAATTTTTGATTTTTTAAGACTAAACTAGGTTGGCATGTACTTTGACATCTTTAAGCCTCTTGTGTCTGTTTTACATAGGCATAAATAATATTTTCCCCCATGAAAATCTCTCACTTTTAAAAGAATAAGGCAGTTTCCAGAGCAGTGTAATATTATCTCTCTTTACATAAACCTAAAAATGATGTGAATCCCACCTTTAGATCACTAAGACATAACATCTATTATTAAGAAATAAGAATTTACAAGGTAACCTTAGAAAAATTTTGTCAGTTTAAATCTAAGAGTATCTTTGCAAATGGCTTAAGAGCGGGAGTTGCCATTCTGACTTTTATTATGTAAATAAGCTTGATCCTGAACTCAGAGATCTGCCTGTTTCTCTTTAATTTGTCTTGGCAATAAAGGCACGTGCCTTCCTCATCTTGTTCAGATATGCATTTATATATATATATATATTTATATTTGAATATATATATATATATATTCAAATCGTATCATTGTAAATCAAAGCCTTTAAATGAAATTCAAACAAAGAGACAAGAAAAGTTTAAGTTTGGGGTCAGTTGTGCCAATTTATGTTTTAAAAAACAAAGCCCAGTTGGTTATCTTTATTGATGTTGTACTGAATTGGTGGATCCTTACCAGAAAGAGCTGACAAGTATATTACAGCCAGTGAGTTTTGAATTTTAACCGTTATTAATCTAATTATTAGGAAGAGTGCCCTTTTTCTTGTCTTTACCTCAATATTCCAATCCTTGTTTTTTACCCCCATTTTCTCCTTCAACTTTCTTGGAGAAGGTATGGAGATGAACCAACACCATTAAACATATTGCAACAAGATCCATGACTATAACAGCCAAAACAAAACAAAAAAAAAAGGGATTAAAACATCCTCTGGCATGGCATTTTTTTTTTTACATGCAGTTCAGGCCAAACTCTGTCTATAGGTCTGTCTGCCTCCAGTTTCTTTCTTTCCACCATGTTTGTGGAGCTGAGCGAGTTGAGCCAGCCCCAGTATAAAGGAGTGATGCTTGTTTATACCTCAGATAAACTGCAGCAGCGGCCAGTTTTGTAAAGTCTCAGATCAGCCCACAGGAGGCTGTCTTTTGCTCCTGGGAGGTTTAAAGAGTCTCTCTTAAAGAGACAGTAATTTACCTGGGAGTTTTTTGGTGGTAAGTTTTAGTTTTTTCACTGGGAGCCTATTCCCCCCACCAAACCATGATAAAGTATGATTTAAGGGGTGTGGATACTTAGATTAGATGGGCACCATTTGTTGTAAGTGACTGTTAATAATATTTACTATTTATCTTTTGGTAAAGCTGCTGTTAGTCCTAAACAGCTGTATAACCAAATCACCACAAAGAGACTGGGTTTATTTAATTAACCTAAAATACAATGCTGAGCAATAGCTACTCCTTCCTAATCCTCCAAGCCCCTGTAGTTTCTTAACATTTAGATATTACCCATCATACATGCTTTTTATGATATATTAGGTCCAGTCCATCTCCATTTAGTTCCAAGCTCTGTTCTCCAGCTCTCCAAGTTCTCTCACAATTTTTTCCCACTCTTATTCTGCCCTCTTTCTTGTCCTCTGGCTCCTCCCTTTGAACAACATTGTAGCTAGTTGTTTTATTTTGGCCTGTTTATCACAATGCAATATGCAGATTGAAACCAGATACTGGGAGGGGGCAGAAATCACCATTTAAATGAACAAGGGTAAGGTGCATACATTTCAAAAGAATATTATACCAACAGAAAAGGGTCCACCTGAAAGAGGGAGTGTAAATGGAGGGACAGAGACAAGAAGAATTTAGACAAGACATTTTACTGTTGAAGTCTCAGTTTACTGAACAAGCAAACGGCACTTATACGTCAAAGGGTACAAGCAAAATTTTTTCACAGTAGCAACGTATCTGTGCCACCTGGCAAGGCATCTAGGAATTCGCTCAAGATTACACAAAGTTTCCTGTCTGGTTCCCAAGGTTGCAGGGAGCTTGCTATGTACTTCTCAGACTCAAAACACCCCACTTGCAGAGACCACCAAGGAAAGTCTCTGAGACAAAGAACTTAGATAGGACCAAAATCTTCCAAGACCAGGAGGCAGAATTCTAATTCCCAGACGCCTTCAGAAACTGGCCATTTCCTGAGACTGTTTTGGCTGAAAAAGAGAAAAATATGTGATTGTAAAGGGGGAAATGAGCAGAAATAAATTATTTGACAGCTGGTTCTATTGCACACTAGTGTTGCCAAACCTCTATGAGCAGGGTTGCATTGGCCGACCTGGCTGCACTGCAGCTATATGCTACTCAGTGGTCAGTGATGAATTGTCCTGGTCCTGGTGTGTACATTTAAATTTGGTCCTCAGGACAGTGAAATGGATCCGTGTTATATGCCTAGGAAACAAGAACAGCTGTGTTTCATCCAGACAAATGCTCTAAACTTAGTGTTAAAGCCAGGATTGCTAGTTCAGGGGTGCCACTTGAGCTCATGGAGTCTGAGGTAGCTGGGTAAGCACTAGTTCATGGCCAGGATTCTCTGCTACATAAGGAGTACCTGGAAAGCATACTTTACAAAGTCAAACTATGCCCACCTTTAGCAGAATTTTTTTCTCCACATTAAAAGTCATTGTAAAATTGGTCAACATATTATTTTTATTGCTAATATGGGGATTTGGTATAATACACATTACACTCCTTTTTCATTGCTCACAAGTTCGAATTCCTACCCATGTGCCACTCTAAATATTTTTCTTATAAATACATCAATTGAAGTATGTGTTGTTCATCTAATCATTGGCACATGATCAGTGTCACAGTGCCAATTCTCTCAGAGAAAACTGAGTTCATCCTTGCTGCACCCTGGCAACACCCCCAAGAAGAAGCCATCAGTCCTGAAGAGCTCTATACTTCATTACCTTTATCACAGTTTTTCTTATGTATATATTTATTACAAATTGTTCACATTGTATCTCCTTTGCTGCCCCCTCTTTTTTCTCCTTCCAGTGCCACCCACCCTCTTTCTTCTATCTGTGCCCTCTCTATTAACCTGATATGGGAGGTCCTCCTCACACTTCTTGCTGACCCAAGCTTTTGTCTCAGCAAGGGTGGCTGCATCATCTTCTTCTGCACCCTGATTCTCATGGCACTGTTCTCCTTGTGTCCTCAATTCCCTCTAGTTAGGACACATTTCCTGTCTCCTTTCCTGCAGGTTTCCCAGAGCTCTGAAGGGAAGAATTCCACAGGAAAATCCCATTTATAACTGTGGGTTTTAAGGTTTCTCTCTCTCTCTCTCTCTCTGCATATTATAAGACTATCTGTATGACATCCCATTTGATGCAGAAAAAAGCATATCTGTGGATACAAGGATATGGCACTGATCTGTCAGATGAGGGCAGAGAAAAACATATTTTAGTAACAACAGTCTTGGTTGCTTGAAAATTTCTGTAGGATTCCTTGGGACAACAATTCATTTAACTGACACAAAATTCCCTTAGTGAAAGACTGATTTGTTCACAATAGAAGGCCTTTTAGAACATTATCCACACTGTTAGGTGATCTCCTGATAAGTGAATACATTCCACAATTGTTTTTTGTTTTGTTATCTTTTTTGTTGTTGTTGTTTTTGCATTTAAATAACTTCACCAAGGATGGTTTTTTCTGGTTCCAAACATTTGCTTGAAAATATCAAGATGTAATTTTCTTAGCAGAATAATACTCCATCATGGAAATATTCACATTTTCCCCAAAGAAGATTGTCAGTCCTGTTCTTTAGTCCTTGGAATTCTTTGGGACTTTAATCATTTTATTGAAGGACAAACTATAGGGATAACTATGTTCTTTTAGCTTAGAAGTACCTATATCTTCTTCCACTTCCAGGATATTTGAATTGCCTCTATTAGCTAGTAGCTCATCTCTTTACCTGATTAGTCCCCAGTGAGGAAATGTCTGTGCAGTGTGTGCAGATATGGCCTTGTTTGATAATGTAATTCCTTTTTGTTTCCCTACTTTCATTTCCAACCTTTTGTCTTTTGTATAAAGAAGGGCTACTGATGTTTTTGAGATAATTTTTTAACTAGTTACTTTGCCAAAGATTTTTATCAGGTGTAGGAATCCCCATGTTGCATTTTGAGGATCTCTTAGGTATACTATCATAACATCTGCAAATAGTGATACTTTGACTTCTTCATTTTGTGTATCTATCTCCTTGATCTCTTTCAATTGTTTTATTGTTCTAGCAAGGACTTCTATATCTATTTTGAAGAGATATGGAGAGAGTGGGCAGCCTTGCTTTGACCCTGATTTCAATGGTATTGCTTTAATTTTCTCTCTGTTTAGTTTGATGTTGGCTATAGGCTTGCTGTATATTGCCTTTGCTATTTTAGGTATGTGCCTTCTATCCCTGATCTCTCCAAGACTTTTAGCATGAATGGAGGTTGAATTTTGTCAAATGCTTTCCTACATCTAAGGAGATTATCATGTGGTGTTTTTTCTTTCATTTTTAGTATGTCAGATCATACTGATAGATTTTCATATATAGAACCACCCCTGCATACCTCAGAGAGAGCCTACTTGGTTGTAGTGGACAGTATCTTTCATGTGTTCTTGTATTCAGTGAAAGACATAAAGTACCTTGCTATGACCCTAACCAAGCAATTCAAAGACTTGCATGAAAAAATTTCAAGTCTCTGAAGAAAAAAATTAAAAGAAGATATCAGAAGATGAAAATATCTCCCATGGTCATGGCTTGGCAGGAGTAATATAGTAAATATTACCTTCTTACCAAAAGGAATCTACAGATTCAATATAATTCCATCAAATTATGAACATAATTTTTTACTGACCTTGAAATAAAAATTCTCAGCTTCATATGAAAAAATAAGAAACCCAGAATATCTAAAACAATACTCCACAATAAAAGATCTTGTAAGATATGTCCATCCCTGATCTCAAGTCGTACTATAGAGCAACAGTAATAAAAACTCCATGGTACTGGCATAGAAACAGAATGGCCAGAATGACGGATTAATGGAACTGAACATAAGTCCCAGAATTAAACCCACACACTATGGACATCTGAGTTTTGACAAAGATGCCGAAAGCATACAATGGAAAATAGATAGCAACTTAAACAACTGGAGCTGGTCTAACTGGATATCTACAAGTTGAAAAATGCAAATATTGCCATAGTCATCAGACTCCACCAAACTAAAGTTCAAGTGCTTCAAAGACCTCCACATAAGACCAGACACATTAAATTGGTAAGAAGAAAAATTGGGAAGAGCCGTGAACTCAATGGCACAGGAGACAACTTTGTGAATAGTAAACCAACAATCAGCACAGGCTCTAAAAGCAACAATCAATAAATGGGACATGAAACTGAAAAGCTTCTGTAAAGCAAAGGACAATGTCATAAAAAAAAATGAATGCCTGTAGATTGGGAAAGACTCTTTACCACATTCTATGTGACAGAGTGCTAATATCCAGGATATATAGAAAAAATAAGTTGAAAAGCAACACACCATGTAATCCAATTAAAAAATGGGGAACTGAGTTAAACAGAGGATTCTCATGAGAGGAATATCAAATGGCTGAGAAACTCTTAAAGAAATGCTCAACATCAATAGCCATCAGTAAAATGCCAATCAAAACAACCCAGAGATTTTGCCTTATACCCATCAAAATGGCCAAGATAAAAAACTCCAGTGACAAGACATGCTGGAGAGATTGTGGAGAAAGGGAAACACTTCTCCACTGCTGGTAGGAATGTAAACTTTTATGACTACTCTGGAAATCAATCTGACACTTCTTTAGAAAACTAGAAATAGCACTTCCTCAACATCCAGCTATACCACTCCTATACAAAAGAGGCTTAAGTACACAATGAGGACATTTGCTCAACCATGATTGTAGCAGTTTTCTTTGTAATAGACAGAACCTGGAAAAAATCCAGATGCCGCCCAACTGAAAAATGGATACAGAAAATGTGGTTTAACTATACAATGAAAAAAAAAAAGGAAATCATGAATTTTGCAGGTAAATGGTGGGATTTGGAAAAGTTTATCCTGAGTGAGCAACCCTGAAGTACCAAGACATACATGGTATATACTCACTCATATATTCATATAATATAGGATAAATCTACTAAAATCTGTACAGCTAAAGAAACTAATCAAGAGGGAGGATTCTGGCTATAATGCTCAATCCCCCGCCTGAAAGGAAATGAGGATGGACATCAAAAGTATGAGAAAACAGGGAACAAGTTAAGAGCTTTCCACACAGGGCATCTGAAAGGTCCTGTCCTGAAGACTATCAAGGCAGCTCCTAAAATTTATGGCAAATTGCTGGACAGAGTGCATGGAATCTTATGAAAGAACTAAGAAATAGTAAGATCTGGAGTGGACAGGAACTCCACAAGGAGAGCAACAGATCCAGAAAATTTGAAAACAGGGATCTTTCCAGAACCAAGTACCATGCATGGTCATAACCTAGAACCCCTGTACAGATGTAGCCCATGGCAGTTTAGTATCCAAGTGGGTTCCATAGGGACTGCCTCTGACATAAACTGATTGGTCTGCTCATTGAAAACCTTACCCTGATGGGGGAGCAGCCTCAGCAGGCCATAGAGGAAGATAATGCAGCCACTCCTGATGACATGTGATAGACTAGGATGAGTAGGAAGGATAAGAATTCCTCCCATATCAGTAGATTTGGGGAGGAGCATGTGTGGAAAACTAGGAGGGAAGGTGGGATTGGGAGCAGAGAGGTTATGGGGGTATAAAATGTGAATAAAATATAATTGATAAAAACTGAATAAAATATTTAAAAAATAAAAATTTTTGGAGTTATATTATTGGACAGCATACTTTGAGCTTAATAGGCCAATGAAAGTGACCAAAGTGATGGAGTCTCTGTCTTTCAGTCTCTGTCAGTTTGTATTTTTGTTTCTGTCAGTCTCATTTTCTCTATTTCTGAATCTGTTATCTAGCTCTCTCTGTGTGTCTTTTTCAGTCTCCCTTTCTCTGATTTCTGCTGTGGTTCAGTATGAAAGCTCTCAGATCTGCTGGAGTACTACAAAAAAATGACTGACCTCTTGCTCACATGACATTATGGATGGTCTCTGTAAAAATATAAACAAGGTAACATTGAATGCCTTATGTTCAAAGAGTGGCCTTGGTCAGGGAACATTTTTCTAGTAAATATTGCCATGATAAAGGACATGTCTGTGCATTTAAAAAATTATAATGGATTCTGTGATAGCGATAAAGTCCCAAGTCAAGGACACATGATAGTTATTAATGTCCACTTGAAAGAAATATGTGACACTTTTCCTGAACTAAGAGTCTTGGACACAGGAACTGTCATCTCTGGGTTGTGTGTTTTCAGTTGTCCAGATTGAGGCCTGTAGGGCTGCTCATCCTTTCTTTCAAGCACACTTTCTCCACTTGGCCCTTTTAATAACTGGCTCCTGAAACTCTTACTGATATTTCATCATAAACCCATCAGAATGGCCAAGATCAAAAACTCAAGTTACAACACATGATAGAAAGGTTGTGTACAAAAGGGAACACTCCTCTACTGCTGGTAGGAATGTAAACTTGTATAACCACTCTGGAAATCTGGTGCTTTCTCAGACAACTAGGAATAGTGATTCCTCAAGATCAAGCCATACCACTCCTAGGTATATATCCAAAAGATGCTCAAGTACACAAAAAGGACATTGCTCAACCATGTTTGTAGCAGCTTTATTTGTAATAGCCAAAAGGAGGAAATAACCCAGATGCCCCTCAACTCAAAAATGGATACAGAAATTGTGGTACATCTACACAATAGATTATTACTCAGCAATGAAAAATAAGGCTATCATGAAATTTTCAGGTAAATGTTGTGACCTGGAAAGGATCATCCTGAGTGAACTGTCCCAGAAGCTGAAAGACAAACATGATATATACTCACACACACATACATACATATATATATATATATATTGAATACATATATATATATTGAATATATATATATATTCAAGCTGTCTCCTTGAGTACCAATGGGTTCTAGTCTGTTCCCCACTTTTTCTTCTGACTTATTTAATGTGTCTGGTTTTATGTTGAGGTCTTTGATCCATTTGTACTTTCGTTTTGTGCACAATGATATGTATGGATCTATTTCCATTTTTCTACATGTAGATATCGAATTAGAACCAGCACTATGTGTTGAAGATGCTATGTTTTTTTTCCATTGTATGGTTTTGGAATATTTGTCAATATTAATGTGTCCATAAATGTGTGGGTTTATTTCTGGATATCCTATTCAGTTCCATTTAACCACCATTCTGTTTCTATGCCAGTACATTGCAGTTTTTATTATTGTTACTCTATAATACATGTTGAGATCAGGGATGGGCATACCTCCAGAAGATCTTTTGTTGTAGAGGATTCTTTTTTTTTTTTTTTGCAATTCTGGATTTCTTATTTTTTCTTTATGAAGTTGAAAATTGTCTTTCAAGGTCTGTAAATATTTCTGCTGGTAATTTGATGGGAACTGTATTGAATCTGTAGATCGCTTTTGGTAAGATGGCCATTTTTACCACGTTAATCCTGCCAAGCCATGAGCATGGGAGATCTTTCCATCTTCTAATATCTTCTTCTAATTCTTTCCTCAGAGACTTGAAAGTTTTTTTTTTCATCCATGTCATTGACTTGTTTGGTTAGAGTCACACAAAAGTACTTTATGTCTTTGAACGAATACAAGAACACATCAAAGATATCATTCATTATGATCAAGTAGGCTTCATGGTAGGTATGCAAGAGTGGTTCAGCATACGGAAATCCATCAATGTGATTCACCATATTAAAAATAAAAATGAAAGAAAATAAAACACATGATAATCTCCTTAGATGCCCAAAAAGCATTTGACAAAATCTAACATCCATTTCATGTTTAAAGTATTACAGAGATCAGGGGTATAAGGCACATATGTAAATATAGTAAAGGCAATATACAGCAAGCCTGTAGGCAAATCACTATTTGCAGATGATATGATTGTATACCTGAGTGACCTCAAAATTCTACCAGGGAATTCCTACAGCTGATAAACACCTTCAGCAAAGTGGTGGATACAAAATTAACTCAAAAAAAAAAATCAGTAGTCCTCCTGTATATAAAAGATAAATGGGCTGAGAATGAAATTAGGGAAACAAAAGGAATTATATAATCGAACAAGGCCATACCTCCTAAACCTACCAGACATTTCCTCACTGGGGACTTTCCATGTAAATAGATGGGCTTCAAGGGACATTTCAATTCAAATCACCAGGAAATAGAAGATGATGGAGGGAATTCTAGGCTCAAAAATCATTGTTACCGTGAAAGTTTGTTTACTTTATAACCATAGAGCAAGGCTCCAGAACCAGGTACTTTAAATTGTTTTCTAGCATTACAGGTTGATCTGTGACCTTGTTTTGAATATTAACTACAAATTCTAAGTAATTAAATTCCAAAGACAGATTGGATACCCATATCTTCTCAGATTGAAGATTACTTGATTCATTTTACCTGGATGTGTTCTGTAAAAAGTGGAAATGTATCTTGCTACCATGAAGGTTTATATTTAGGATTACTGTATCTGTTAAAAATGGCAGAAACCCTCATGGTGAAACTATCCTAGTTTCTGCCTAATGCATCTTTCCAAGCACTTTGTGTAGACTGCTGGGATATTCTATATAGACATGTTTTCTACTTGCTTCAAAGCCATGGTCTTCCTCTTTTCATAATGAATTATAACTTGACTGGAAGATAGAATCTGACCTCATCCTGGGGACAACTAACATTGTTATGCTGAGATCTTTTGATTCTGTGACAACTAAGGAAAAATAGCAAAACAAATTGGATACCAAAAAAACAATATAAAGTGCATACTAAAAAGATCACTTGCTGCATACCGATTCACTCAAATTCCATGAAAGACTGAAGTAGAATTGACTCATTTGCATTCCCTTGTATCATCAGGTTTTATTTTACCTACTTACTCAGAACAATTAGTAGTATTGATGGGAGCTGTGTGACTAGATTTATCCTTGCATGTTCCCATAGATGAATGGTTCTCCTTCTGTGAGTTTTTCACTTCTTTTGTTTTGGGTGGTGACATGTTAGCCATTCTCAGAGTTCACCTATCACATGTCCTGCAAATCAGATATTTACATTATGATTCATAACATTAACAAAACTACAATTTTAAGGTAACACACATGATGCTTTATTTTGGATCATGGTCACCATAATGTAAAGAAATCTTTTGAAAGGTCATAGCATTAAGAGGGTTGAGAACCACTACTCAAGACTGTAAGTAAATTAGGGCTGAAAAAGAAGTTAGGGAAACTAAAGAAATTACATTATCTAAAAATGCTGTAACTTCTTACACTTCCCAGACATTTCCTCATTGGGGACTCCACATGTAAATAGATGGGCTTCAAGGGGACATTGCAATTAATCCACCTGTAAGTAGAAGAAGATGGAGGAATTACTAGCCTAAAAGAACATAGTTATCCCGAAGTTGTCATTCAATACAATGATTAAAGTCCCATAAACTTCCAAAGACTAAAGAACAGCACTCACATTCTTCTTTGGGGAAAATGTGGACTATTTCCATAATGGAGTATTACTCAGCTAAGAAAATGACATCATGATATTTTCAGGCAGATGAATGGAATGAGAAAAAATATTTCTGGGGGAAGTAACTAAAATGCAGATAAAAAATATGGTATATACTCACTTATTAGGAGCACTATTTGTTAAATAGTTTATTGCCCCTCAGTTTTCCTTTCATGTACACTAATCTTTCTCTGTTTCAGCCAAACCAGTCCCAGGAATTGTCTGTTCTCCTTCACTTTTACCTGCTCTTAAAGCCTCAATAGGTCAGGGAACCCTAGACCCTGCCAGCCTATTATATCAAGAATAATATGAAGTTACATTTAGTGAGGATGTAAGTAATTTGCTCAATTCAAAGTCACAACATAAGAAATTTCAGATCAAAGAGCAGAGTAGGAGATCACATTATCATTGGGAACATTTCCCTTAATCCCACATCACTTTGAAGTTCCCTAGAAAGGAATCTGTCCAATTAAAAATTTAATTTTCATTTCCTACCAGACATCATCACAGAGTTAAAGAGGAATAAAGGTATGGAATCTGTATAAAAGGATGAGATAAAGGCTTGCTGGTTTTCACAAGAAAAAGTCACATATGCACAAGATCAGAGATACAGGACACTGAGGAATGTTTGTTTTCTCGTCTCCATGGAAACCTCAAAATTCCCTCAGGTGCTCATTGGCTGAGAGAAAGAATGAAACAGGTGAAACCCATTAAGAGTTTCAGGAGCCAGTTATTAAAATGGCAAAGTGAAGATCCTGCTGAAGTGAAAGTGTAGTCAGCCCTATAGGCCTCAATCTGGACAGCTAAAGCACACAACCCAGAGATGTCAGTACTGTGTCCAAGATTCTTGCTAAACAGACATATTCAGAAATAGAGAGACCGAGACAGACAGAAACAAAAATATGATGTGACAGATACAAAGAGACAGAGATTCTATTCTGACTGGTCACTTTCATTGGCATATCAACCTCAAAGCACACCATCCGATAATATAATTCCAATAGGAATTTTATATTATCTAACAAGGCCATATCATCTAAACTTTTCCAGACATTTCCTCATTGTGAACTAATCTTGTGAGTAGATGAGCTTCAAGGAGACACTATAATTCTTTTCAAAGGAAATGGAATAAGATCTAAGGCCTTCTAGGCTAAAAAAAACATAGTTATCCAAATAGTTTGTCATTCAATACAATAATTAAATTCCAGCAACGTTGAAGTTCTACAGAACAGGACTGACAATCTCCTTTGGTAAAAATATGGATTATTTCCATAAAAGAGTATTATTCAGCTAAAAAAAAAAATGACATCATGATACTTTTAGGCCAAGGGAAGGAACCATAAAAAAATCATCCTGCCTGAAGTCACTAAAATGCAGAAAACCAAATCTGGTATGTATTTACTTATTAGGAGGTCTCCTGAGAGTGGGGTATAAAGTTCCAATAGGCCATCTGTTGTGACCAAGCCAGTCTTCCATTATTGGAATTGGGTGGCAGTTAATTGAGCTGTTGGACCAGGATATCCTGTGGAAATTTTCAAGCAACCCAGTCTCTTGTTATTAAAATTCATTCTCTGCCCTCAACTGATGGATTAATGTCATGTTTTTGGATCCACAGAGATCCTTCCTTCTGCATTATAGGGGCATGAATAGAGAGACCCGCATTCTCATATTATACAGAGAGAGACCTTAAAATAGCCAGTTCTAAATTTCCTATGAAATTCTCCCTCCCCTCAGAGCTCTGGGAAATCTGCAGGAGAGTAGGCAGGAAGAGTGTCATAAGTAGAATGAATTTTGGGAGAAAGGAAAACAATGCCTTGAGATTTTCAGTTTCATGAGGTCCTGTTTGCTGATTGTTGCTCTTAGAACCTGTGCTGTTGGTGTTCTGTTCAGGAAGTTGTCTTCTGTGCCAATGAGTTCTAGGCTCTTCCCCAATTTTTCTTCTAACTGATATAATGTGGCTTTTTTATGTAGACATCTTTGAGCCACTTGGACTTTAGTTTTGTACAAGGTGACAAATATGGATCTATTTGCAGTTTTCTACCTTTAGACATCCAGTTATACCAGCACCAATTGTTGAAGATGCTATCTTTTTTTCCACTGTATGGTTTTGGAATCTTTGTCAAAACTCAGGTGTCCATAAGTGTGTGGATTTATCTCTGGGTATTCTATTTGGTTCCATTGATCCACCATTCTGTTTCTATGAAAGTACCATGCAGTACCATTACTGTTGCTCTCTAGTACAGCTTGAGATCAGGGATGGAAATATCTCCAGAGGATCTTTTATTGTTGAGCATTTTTATAGCAATTTTGGATTTTTTTTCCATATGAAGTTGAGAATTTCCTTTCAATTCTTCTTTAAATAATTGTGTTGCTAATTTGATAGGAATTGCATTGAATCTGTAGATTGCTTTTGGTAAGATGGCGATTTTTACAATGTTAGTCCAGCCAAGCCATGAGGATGGGAAATCTTTCTGTCTTCTTAGAGCTTCCTCTAATTCTTTGTTCAGAGTCTTGAAATTATTTATTTGGTTAGGGTTACACAATGGTATTTTATGTCTTTTGTGGCGTTTGTGAAATGTGTTGTTTCCCTAATTTCTTTCTCAGCCATTTTGTCCTTTGTAGACAGAAGGGCTACAGATTTTTTTTCTTTTAGTTTATATTTTAAACAGCCACTTTTCTGAAGGTGTTTATCAGCTGTAGGAGTTCCCTGGTAGAATTTTTGGAGTCACTCAGATATACTATCATATCAACTGTAAATAGTGATACTTCGACTTCTTCCTGATTTGTTTCCCCTTCATCTCCTTCAACTGTTTTATTGCTCTAGCAAGGCCTCCCAGAACTATGTTGAAGAGATATGGAGAGAGTGTACAGCTTTGTCTTGTCCATGATTTTAGTGGGATTGCTTTAAGTTTCTCTCCATTTAGTTTGATGTTGGCTGCAGGCATGCTGCATATTGCCTTTACTATGTTTAGATATGTGCCTGTATCCTTGATCTCTGGTATCAAACATGAATAGAAGTTTGATTTTATGAAATGCTTTATCAGCATCTAAGGGGATTATCATGTTTTTTTAATTTCAGTTTATTAATGTGGTGGATCTTATTGATGAATTTCTGTGCACTGAACAACCCTGCATATCTGGGACGAAGCCTACTTGATCACAGTGCATGATAGCTTTGATGTGTTCTTGTAATCAGTTTTCGAGTATTTTTTTGAGTATTTTAGCATCAATGTTCATAAGGGAGATTCTGGCCTGAAATATGCCCGATTTGTTGCGTCTTTGTGAGGTTTAGATACCAAGGTAACTGTGGCTTCATAGAATGATTTTGGTAGTGTTCCTTCTGTTTCTATTTTGTGGAATACTTTGAAGAGAATTGGAGTTAGCTCTTCTTTGAAGGTCTGGGAGAATTCTGCAATGAAACCATCTAGTCCTGGGCTTTTTTTGGATAAGACTTTTGATGACTGCTTCTATTCCCTTGGTTGTTTGGGGAATATTTAATTTATTTTGCTGGTCTTTATTCAGCTTTGGTAAGTACAATCGATCCAGAAAATTATCCATTTTATTTAGATTTTTAAGTTTTGTGGCATATAGACTTTTGAAGTAAGTCCTAATGTTTATTTGGATTTCCTCAGTGTCTGTAGTTATGTTCCCCTTTTCATTTCTGATTTTGTAGATTTGGATGGTGTCTTTCTGCCTTTTAGTTAGCTTGGCTAAGGGTTTGTCTATCTTGTTGATTTTCTCAAAGAACCATCTCTTGGTTTCATTGACTCTTTGAATTTATGTATTTGTTTCTAATTGATTAATTTCAGCCCTGGTTTTGATTATTTCCAGCCATCTACTCTTTTTTGGTGTGTCTGTTTTTTTCTTTTTTTTTTTTTTTTTTTTTTTTTTTTGGTGGGGAGGGTTAGATGAGCCATTAACTTGCCATTAACTTGCTTGAATGAGCTGTCTTTAAATTCTTCTTGAAATAAATCACCAGGAAGTCGAAGAAGAATGAGGGACTTCTAGGCTAAAAGTACATAGTTATTCTGATAGTTTGCCATTCAATACAGTGATTAAAGTACCAGCAACATCCAAGTTCTAAAGAACAGGCCTGACAGTCTCCTTTGGGAAAAACATGGAAAATTTCTAAAACAGAGAATTATTCTTCTAAGAAATTGATAGCATGATATTTTCAGCTAAATGGAAGGAACCATGAATAATCATTATGGATAAAGTAACTAAAATACAGAAAGACAAACATGGTATGTATTCACTTATTAAGAGGTCTCCTTATAGTGTGGGATAAAGTTCCATTAGGTTATCTATTGTGACAATCCAGTGTTTCACTAGGGGGATTGGGTGACAGTTAATTGAGTTATTGAGCCGGGCATCCTATCAAAATCTTTGAACAAGCCAGGCTGTTGTCATTAAAATATGTTGCTTTGTGCCCTCAACTGATAGGTCAGTGTCATGTTCTTGTTTACACATAGATGCTTCCTTCTGTATCAAATGTGATTTCAAGCAGAAACCCACAGTACGATATTATGCAGAGAGAGACCCTTAAACACCTAGTTCTAAATTGGATTTTACCTCCCCTCATACCTCTGGGAATCCTACAGGAGAGGAGGTATGAAATGTTTCATAGCTAGAGGGAATTGAGGACACAATGAGAACGATGACCTGAGAATCAGACTGTGAATGAAGACAATGCAACCAGCCTTGATGAGACCTGATAAGTTATGGTCAGTTACAAGGGGGAGCAGGATCTCACCTATCAGGGCAACTTTTGACTTTGTAAGATATGCTTTCCAGGAATTCATTATGTTTCAAAGTATCCTAGCCATGAACTTGTGGTTACTCAGATACCTCAGACCACAAGAGCTCAGGTGGCACCTCTAAAGTATTAGTCCTAGCACTAATACTACATGCAGAGGGTTTGTCTGGAGAAACACAGCAGAAAACACAGCTGCTCTTGTGTTCTAGGCATAAAACACAAACCCATTTCTCTGTCCTGAAGGCCCAGTTTTACCTGTAATCACCAGGACCAGAAGGATTGTCCACTAACCACTATGTACATCACAGCTGCCAATCCAGTCAGGTCAGCCAAGGAAACCCTTCTCATAGAGGGTTCCTGACACTACAGTGGAATAGCACCAGCTGTCAAAGAGTTTACTGCCCCTCAATTCTAATTTAACACACACCAATCAAAATCTTTCAGTCAACCATTCCAAGGAATTGTCTGGTTTCTTTCTCTTTTCCCTGCTCTTAAAGATGCAATACACTGTGGAACCCTAGAAGATGCCAGCCTATTATATACGTAAGATATAATGTATATTTAGTGAGTTCACAAGTAACTGCTCGGTTCAAAGTCACAAACCTAGGAAATTCCAAATCAAGAGCACAGTAGGAGAATACCTTGTCATGCAGTACATTCTCCTTAAGACCACATCTCTTTGAAGCTTCCCAACATAGGAAGCTGTCCAAATAAATGAGTATTAAAGTTTCATTTCCTACCTGATCTTGTCACAGAGATAAATAGGAATAAATGTGTAGGATCTGGATAAAGAGATGAAATAAAGGCTTCTTGGGTTTCATAAGAGAAAGACATATGTACAGGATCAGAGGTAGTGGAAAATGAGGAAAGTTTGTTTACTCATCTCCATGGAAAACTCAATATTCTCTCAGGTGCTAATTGGCTGAGAGGGAGAATGTTGTCATGCAACAGGTGAAAGCCAGTAAGAGTTTCAAGAGCCAGATATAAAAAGGGCAAAGTGAACAGCCTGCCTTAGAAAAAGGCTGAGCTGCCCTACATGCCTCAGTCTGGTAAGCTGAAAGTCATCTAGTAGATGACTGTAACTTTGTCCAAGACTCTTACATCAAGAAAAGTGTGCCATATTTCTTTAAATTGGTCTTTATTAAAGGCATGACTCATTGACATGTGAGTTTCCCAGTATCACAGATTCCATTATTATTTGTTAAATGCACAGAAATATCCTCAGTCATTTTATTACTTACTGGAAAAATGACCCCTTACAAAGGCAAATTATTGAACAAAAGTTTTTAATTGGGACCTTGCTTATGTTTTTACAGTGGTCATCCAAAATTTCATGTCATCAAGCAGTCATCTGGTTGTACTCCTTCAGCAAAACTGTGAGCTTTTCATACCAGAAGCGGCAGGCAAAAAGAGGGAGACAGACAGAAAGAGAAAGAGTTAGAGAGACAGATTCAGAAATAGAGAGACCGAGACCAACATAAACAAAGATATAATGTGACAGAGATGGAGAGACAGAGACTCTAATGTGTCTGGTCACTTTCATTGGCATATCAACCTCAAAGCACACGCTCCAATAGTATAACTCTAACGGGAATTATATTATGTAACAAGTCCGTACCTCATAGCCCTTCCCAGACATTTTCTCACTGGGGAGTCCCCACTTAAATAGATGAGCCACACATAAATAGATGAGCCTCAAATCTACACTGCATTTTAAATCACCAGGAAGCAGAAGAAGATGGAGGGACTTCTGGGCTGAAATAACAGTTATCCTGATAGTTTGTTATTCAATACAATGATTAAAGTCCCAGTAATTTCCAAGTACTTTGGAACAAGATGGACAATCTCCTTTGGGGAAAATATTTCCATTAGGAATACTTTTCTGCTAAAAAAAAAATGACATCATGATATTTTCAGCCAAATGGATGAAATCATGAAAAATCATCCTGGTTGAATTAACTAAAATGCAAAAAGATGAATATGGTATATATTCACTTATTAGGAAGTCTCCTAATAGTCGTTGATAAAGTTCCTATAGGCCATATAATTGTGACCAAAACTATCTTCCACCATGGAGATTCGATGGCAATTAAATGGGTTGTTTGGCCAGGACATCCTAAAGAAATTATCAAGCAATATAGGTTGTTGTTATTAAAATGTTATTATCAGACCTTACCTGTTAGATCATTGCCATTTTCTTGTATCCACAGAGGTGCTTCCTTCTGCACCAAATGGGATTGCAGACAGAGACACACATCTGATATTATGCAGGGAAAAACCTCAAAACACCCAGCTCTAAATGGTATTTCCTTATGAAATTCTCTCTCAAATCAGTGCTCTGGGAATACTGAAGGAGTGGAGGCAGAGTATCCTAAGTATAGGGAATTAAGGACACAAGTGTTGGGAGCCGCCACGTGAATGTTTCGCCGGCAGAAACGCACGCGACCACAGGAATCCTTCCGCAGTAAACTTTATTAGTCACGCGATGAAGAGGGGAGAGAGGCCGCCCTGCCACCTCGTGGGCGCGGGCGGCTTCCCGAGGGCCGCGGCCCCGGGCGGGGAAACGGGGAAGGAAGAGATCGAAGGAGAGGGCGGGCCCCGGAGTAGCGCTGTTTATATAAGCCCGGGTCCACCTGAGTGACGTGTCAATACCCTGATTGGCTGCTCACTCTTACCGGCATGCCTACGCAATTCTTAGCGTGCTTACGCAATCTTTAGCGTGTATACGCATCTACGCATGCACCCTGGAGGTTTATAGTTTTGAGGGCGAGATGTCAGCGCCACCCAGTAGCATCTGAGTCTCGGCTCTCCACATCTCCCTTTTTGTTATAAATAAATGAAAACTGCCTAAAAGCCTATAAGCACGGTACAAGAGGGCCCTAAGCTCGATCAAGCAAACTCCTTCTTTGGGGAGTAAGCGATCAAAAGCTTTAGATTACTCCCTTACCCCACCAGGTGCAATGGAAACAAGTCCTCTGGGTGCAGGGGCTAGGGGAGAAGATTTTAAAAAGGAGGTGACACTCATTCCCGTGCAATGGAATAAAATTCCAGGGAGTGCAAGAGCTGTCACCCTCCTGTCTAGGTACCATAACTGTTTAGGCAAAGGCAACATTAACCTGGATCACTCATCGACTCAGTGCAATGGGTGAAACCCCTGAGGTGCATCGACTGAGTGTCACAGTCTGTTTTAATTTTTTAACATGGATAACCAAATTTTTGGGAGACGATCCTTGTTCCAAGGGTGCTAGTGCTTGCGCGATTGCGACCTAGTCACGTTTGTTTTGGGTATAGAGTTTGCAGAACAACCAGAGTAAAAAACACTAAGCCACGACACAATGCTACACCAAACATTCCGACCCCCACCCAATCTGAAGTAAGAAAAGGCAGAAGAAACCCAGGGTAAAGCCAGTCTGTGGGCAATGAATCCACTCGAGTAGAATTAGTGGTCCTCCTCGCTGTCCTTGATTCTTTCAGCAGTAGCAGGTGTGTCTGTTGAAAGATCATCTTCAGCTGTCATGAGCTTTCGCGTGAGGCGCTCCGGTACCCAGAATGGATTGTTTTCTTCCTGTGGAAAAACACAGACAGCTCCCCTGGATCTTATTAAAATAGGATCCGGGCCTTTCCACTGTCCAGTTAAGACATCCTTCCATATAATCATCTCCTTGGGCCTGTTAGGCCCTGAACAGTGGCGATCAGCAGCCGAATGGCCTTGACTGTCCAAATTTAAAAAATTGAGAGTGAAGAGTGCCAGTGAAACCGTCACTCGTGGCACTGAGGGCAGAGCCTCCTGGACTCCTCCCCTTTGTTTTATTAAATAGGATTTTAGGGTGCGGTGAGCACGTTCAATGATGTCCTGACTTTGGAGGTTGTAGGGGAGACCTGTGAGATGGGTCATTTTCATCTGATGACAAAACTGTTTAAATTTTTGAGAAGTATAGGCTGGCCCATTGTCAGTTTTTAGAATTTTGGGCTTTCCCCAGGCACTCCATGCCTCTAGGCAATGTTGAATAACATGGGCTGCCTTTTCTCCAGTCAGGGGAGAAGCAAACATAACTCCAGAGCAAGTATCAACAGAAACATGCAAGTATTGAAGTTTACCAAAAAATGAAATGTGGGTGACATCCATCTGCCACACTTGTAGTGGACAGATTCCTTTGGGATTAATCCCAACATGAGGCACAGGTAAGAACTGACAGCAATTTTGACATTGGGTAACAATATCTCTAGCTTCCTTTCTAGTTATGTTAAATCGATTACGCAATGTCTCAGCTGTAACATGAAATCTTTTATGAAACTCCTTAGCCAATTCTAAATTTGAAAGGAGGGCAAATGCAATCATCTTTGTGGCTCGATCTGCCAGGTCGTTTTCACGGGACATGGGCCCCGGTAGACCGGAATGAGCCCTGATGTGTGTAATAAAAACAGGGTATCTTCTGGTAATTAAGGCAAACTGAATCTTTTGAAAAATTTTTGCAAGCTTGCTAGACGCTTTAATTAATCCAGCAGCCTCTAAGATTTTGGTTGCATTTACCACATAACTAGAATCAGAAACAATATTTAAGGGACCTGGAAATTTTTTCAAAACTTCTAACACTACTAAACATTCCACAATTTGAGGCGAGGTCTCATGATATTGTTTAGAAATAACTTTATTATTAACCACATAAGCTCCTATTCCTGTTTTTGACCCATCTGTATAGACTACCAGTCCATCCCGAAGTGGCTTTTGGGACGTTACATGCGGGAAGACTACCTCCTGAGTTAAGGCAAATTGCAAAATAGGATGTTTTGGGTAATGATTATCAATTGAACCACTAAAAGAGGTAACCAGCACCGCCCAAATATCAGAGGTAGCAGTTAATACCTGAACTTGGTGAGCCGTATAAGGCACTATTAAAGACTTTGGCTCCTTCCCAAAGTATGTAATGGCTGTTTTTAACCCACGAAGTGCGAGTTGAGCGACTGCATCCGGATACCATTCAATAATTTTTGTAGGAGAGGCATTGGGATGAACCCACACTAAGGGCCCACCTTGCCATAATACAGCAGTTGGCAAACGTTTAGTTTTAATGACACACAGGTCAAAGGCCTTAGTTTTATCTACACGTTTTAATTGGGCATCCTGTAAAGCATTTTTTACCACTCGCAGAGCGTGGCTTGCAGCCGGTGTTAAGGCTCTGGGTGAAGAGATATGAACATCCCCTTTTAAAATATTAAATAGGGGCTTTAATTTAGCAGAAGGAATCTTTAAATAAAATTGAACAGTACCTGAACAGAATGGTGGCAAACTCATAGCTTTACCCTCTTTATCTCCGGACCAGTATGGTGGCTGGCCACGTGTAACTGAACTCAGCTGGAAACCCTAAACTTAGCTGGAAACCTTAAACTTAGCTGGAAACCCTAAACAAACATGGCAGCCAAACTACAGCTTTACGTGCCTTTAATTGCTGAACCATTATGGCGGCAGGCCATGTGTTAGCATTAGCAGGCTGCGACTGACAACACCAAGTACAGCCACCAGGTGTTGCTGATACAGTAAACACTGTGGAGCATCTATAATCCCCCACAACCAAAATTCTTTAATGATTAAACAAGCTTTAAAATTAACTGCTTAACAGAACAATTTTAAACTGTAAAAATTATTTTAGCCATATCAAACCTATTAGCTAGAATTTTTTTTTTTTTTTTCTTAAAAGAGCATAAAAACATTTTGTAATGAACAATCACCAGTCTTTTAAATGAATTATATGGAGAGCACATGGGAGGCAGGGGCCTCCTAGCCCGAATCAAAGATGGCGCCGGCCACGTGGGGACCGCTGACATACCCAAGGTCCTGCCCATTTTTCCCAAAGCCAAGATGGCTGCGCCCAGTTGCCAGCCACGTGGAAGCCTCTGATGAAAGCCAAGATGGCTGCGCCCAGGCATTTAGCGGGAATTTTAATCATATTGGATAAAGAGGCCTTTTTATTGGGTTTTTTCTTTTTCTTTTACCTCTTATTACCAGGGTGTCCTTTCCCTGACCTCTCTCTTCCGTGGCTTTAACGTCCACAGAAGGGTCTTTTTTCTTAGAGACGTCCCTATCTCTATCCATTGGGGCCCTTAACCTCATCTCACGTCCTGATTCTGGCATGTTGTCTTGCAACCCCCCTATCCTTAATCTCCTGCTACTCCTCTTTCTCCCGAGGCAGTCCTTGAGTTTGCACGAGACCAAAAAAAGGAAAGCTATGGCGGCTATCACAGCAGAGAAGGCCATAAGGGCTTCTGCTAGCCAAAATGAGAAACGGGATAAGTCGAGATCGAACATGTCTTTCAGGACAAACCTTAATGTTGCGGTTCTGAATTCCTCCCCGCTAAAGGGGGCCCTCCTTACCCAGCAATGTTCCGGGGTTTCGGCACCAGATGTTGGGAGCCGCAGCGTGAATGTTTCGCCGGCAGAAACGCATGCGACCACAGGAATCCTTCCGCAGTAAACTTTATTAGTCACGCGATGAAGAGGGGAGAGAGGCCGCCCTGCCACCTCGTGGGCGCGGGCGGCTTCCCGAGGGCCGCGGCCCCGGGCGGGGAAACGGGGAAGGAAGAGATCGAAGGAGAGGGCGGGCCCCGGAGTAGCGCTGTTTATATAAGCCCGGGTCCACCTGAGTGACGTGTCAATACCCTGATTGGCTGCTCACTCTTACCGGCATGCCTACGCAATTCTTAGCGTGCTTACGCAATCTTTAGCGTGTATACGCATCTACGCATGCACCCTGGAGGTTTATAGTTTTGAGGGCGAGATGTCAGCGCCACCCAGTAGCATCTGAGTCTCGGCTCTCCACACACAAGCAGAACAATGCCATGAGAATCTGGCCACAGAAGAAAATAATGCAGGCTTGATGAGAACTATTAAGCTAGGGTGAGATAGAAGGGGGAGTAGGATCTACCATATCTGGGAAATAAAGAAAGCATATAGGGATTGGAAGTGGAAAGAGAAGAGGGAGGGGGCAGAGCAGAGGGAAAACACAGTGAACAAATTGTAATAAATAATTACATAAGAAAAACTGTGATCAAGGTGATGAAGTATAGAGCTCTTCAGGACTGATGGCTTCTTCTTGGGGGGGTGCCAGTTTGCTGCAAGGATGAACTCAGTTTTTTTTTTAAGGGACTTGGCACTGAGACTCTGATTATACAAAAAACCAATACTTCAATTGATGTATTTTAAAGAAAAAAAGTTTATGTGTGACACATGGATAGGAATTTGAATCTGGAAGCAGTGGAAAGGAGTGTAGTGTATATTATAGGAATTTGCCATATAATCAATAAAAGTTGACAACTTTTATAATGACAATATAAAAGAAAAAAATGAAGGTTGGAAACAGGACATAAAACAGGAGATACAAAAACTAACAAAAAGGAATAAACTACAGGATATCAGAGGTTTTAGAAAAGATACTGAAACAGCACAAAAAACAATTAGAACAATATAAAAATTTAAAAGTTGGAAGTGAGGCATAAAACAAGAGATACAAAACTTATCAAACAAAGCAAACATCAGGGAGATGGGTATAAAATATGGGTACAGACTTTAAGAGAATAGTTTAAAATACTAACTAAAGAAAATACTCAGGTAGAGGCAAAATACAAAAATAATGAAAGTCAACCAAAGATGGTTAGAAAACAAACATTGGCTTATCCAGTCAGTATAGAGCAGAGACCAGCAGATGATGATCATCCACTGAATTATCAGGAATCTGAATGGCACCCTTTTGAAGTGCTAGATCTAGGGAAATTCATGGAAAGTGTCACTAATTTTGGAATGCATTCACCATTTATTAAACAAATGCTGACTTCCTAGTCAATCAAAAGTACAGTAATTCCCCAAGGACTGCGAGGATATGGCAAAGGCAATATTAGAACCTCGGCCATATTTACAATGGCTTTCAGGGTAGAGAGAAAAAGCTAGAGAGATAGCACACAAGAACAGATCCAGATGTGTTGGTGTTTCTAAGGAACAGCTGCTTGGTGATGGCCAGTATGCTGACAAAGAGATAGAAGATGTATATAATGAAGAAATTAGCATTGATGTTGAATTATGTTGCCTAGCAGCCTTAAATACTTGGGACAAGGTTGAGGAATCAGGAAAAAAGCTTGATCCATTCTCCCAGGTCATACAAGGTCCAAGTGAAATATTTACTAACTTTTTGCAAACATTGACTTCAGCTGTTGATAGAAGTATATCAGATCCACTAGCTAGAAAAGCACTAATAGAATCTTTAGCATTTGAAAATGCTAATACTGAATGCAAAGTGGCAATAAGGCCATTAAGATCAAGATCTGCTCCAATAGATAAATGGATTAGAAATGTGATTGACATTAGACCTCATTCACCCAGTTTGACCTTGATAGGAGAAGCTACCCCAAAAGAGCATGGGAAATGTAACTGTGATGGGTGAGATTACTACAAAAGAAAATACCAGGAAAACCAAAATAACTCAAGAAGGGAGCCTATGCTTCCTAGAATATGTGGAAGATGTTGGTAAGAGTCGATATTGGATTAGTGAATGTAGAGCAGTCATAGATAAATGGGGTAATCATTTATCAAAAAATGCCCAAGTGGGCCTCTCCCAGGCCCCAAAACAGGACAGGGATACTCCTCCACAACAAAATTAAACACCACTGGTCTGGGAATAAACATTGGACAAATCAAAAAACTAGGAAGATAATAAAGAACAAATATATTGGCAAACCTCTCTAAATGACCAAAGGCCAAAGTTAAAGTTAATTTTAAATACTATTGAAATTGAAGGCATGGTATACTACTGGGGCTGATATCACAATTATTACTCCTAAATCCTGGCCACCAAATTGGCCACTTCAAGAGGTGGATATTCAATTCCAAGGAGTTGGAACTTTATCTAAAGTGAAACAAAGTGTTAGATGGCTTAAATGTATAGGACCAGAATGTCAAATAGGAAAACTAAGGCCAAATGTGGCTGAGATAGCCATAAACTTATGGGGAATAGATCTGTTATAACAATGGACGACTGAGATAACATCCCCCCAAGTACTGATACAAGTCCAAAAACAGGTAATACTCCTGATAAACAAGCTAAAAACAAAAAACAGTTCAGACTGTCCATAAACAAGATACAGAAGAGGCCATCTTTTCAACTTCATGTTAGGAAGCCACTTGTAGTAAATTTCCCACAGCCTTACACTAAGGTGGTTGGCAAACCAACCTATTTGGATTGAAGAATGGTCTATGAGTAAAGAAAAATTACTTGTACTAAAACAGCTATTCCTGAAACAGCTGGAGGCTCAACATATAGAAGAGTCCAACAGTCCTTGGAATTCTCTTGTATTTGTCGTCAAAAAGAAATCTCACAAATAGAGGATTTTAACAGTTTTAAGAGCAATTAACAGAATTATTCAGGCAATAGGATCGTTAAAATCCAGAATCCCATTGCCTTCCTTGTTACCTAAAGAATTGCCTATTATAATGATTGATTTAAAGGATTGCTTTTTCACAATTCCTTTACATGAACATGATAGGGAAAGGTTTTCTTTCTCAGTATCCTCTTTGAATAGAAGCTGTCCATTAAAGAGATACCACTGGAGGGTCTTACCACAGGGGGTGTTAAACAGTCCTACTTTGTGCCAATATTTTGTATAAAAACCGTTGGAGATAATTTATAATCAGCTTCCTCAATCCATCGTTTAGTACTATATGGATGGTACCTCATTTGCTGATTCAGATACAAAAACATTAGAAAATATTTTTGATGAAATACATAGAACTTTGCCTTGTTGGGGATTACAGATTGCTCCTGAAAAAATACAAAGAGGAGATTCTATTAATTATATAGGATACAAAATAGGTCTACAGAAAGTTCAACCACAAAAAGTACAAATTAGAAAAAAACAGTTAAGAACTCTTTATTATTTCCAAAAATTGCTGGCAGATATTAACTGGCTATGGCCTACCCTTGGTTTAGCTACTCAAGAACTAAGTAACTTATTTCAAATCTTACAGGGTGATAAGGACTTAAATAGTCCAAGAAAGTTATCAACTAAAGCTGAAAAGAAATTGGCTTTGGTAGAAAGGAAATTACAAGATGCTTATATAGATCATATTGATCCAAAGAAGGCCTATATTTTGGTTATTTTTCCTTCCACTCATTCTCCCACAGGAATTCTTATACAGAGGAGAACTGTATTTTAGAATGGATATTTTTGACACACAAACAAAATAAAACACTAAAAATCTATATAGAAATTTTTTTTTCTGAATTGATCCTAAAAGGAAAAATGAGACTTCGTCAACTGGCTGGCATAGATCCAGCTGAAATTGTGGTGCCCTTTACCAGTGCTGAGATTGTGTCATCATGGGTATACAACAAATACTGACAGAGTTTGTTGTGAATTTTTGGGAGAAATCAACAACAGATACCCAAAAAGCAAGCAACTTCACTTTATAAAAAGAACCAATTGGATTCTCCCTCATATAGAAAAAGCAACTCCAATTTCTGGAGCTCCCACATTTTTTATGGATGCCAATAAATCAAAAAGGGCAGGTTAATAAGACAGAAATCTGAGTAAAATGGTGGAGAGTCCTTAGGATTCAGTTCAAATTACAATTATATGCAATTCTCTTGGTATTATCAAGTTTTAGGAATCTTTTAATATAATCACTAACTCTCAATATGCAGAAAGAGTTGTTCTGCATTTAGAAAGTGATGATCTAATTCAGGGTCATTCAGACTTAATTTCACTGTTTCTTTAATTACAACAAGTAATCAGAAATAGAAATAATCCACTGTATATAACACATATCAGATCTCATACAGATTTACCAGGTCCTCTAGCACAAGGCAATGAGGAAATTGATCAACTATTGATAGGAAGCATGTTAGAGGCCTCAGAATTTCATAAAAAACACCATGTTAACAGCAAAGGTTTAAAAAGAGTTTTCTATTTCTTGACAACAAGCCAAGGAAATTGTGTGAAAATGCCCCAGTTGTTCTTTATATAGCCAAAATGTACTACCTGCTAGAAGTAACCCTAAAGGTAACCAAAGAAATGAAATTTGGCAAAAGGACATGCTTTATTTTACAGTTTGGTAAACTGATATATGAGCACCATACTGTAGACACATATTCAGGGTTTCAATGGGCAACAGCCTTATGCTCTGAAAAGGCTGATTCAGTTATTATGCATTTATTAGAAGTGATGGCAATCATGGGTATACCTAAACAAATTAAGACTGATAAGGCTACAGCATATGTCTCTAATAAAATGGGAAGATTTTTTACATATTATAAGATAAAACATGTAACAGGTATAGCTCACAATCTTACTGGTCAAGCAGTCATCGAAAGATCCAATCATACTTTAAGGGACATGCTTAACAAACAGAAAGGGGTAGTAAAAGCCCCCAGAGATAGATTAAATGATGCTTTATTGACCTTAAATTTCTTAAATGTTAATGAACGACAAAGAAAAGCTGTGGAGAGATACTAAGTTATAGGAAAAAAAAAAAACTGCCCAGTTATTTCAGCCTATACATTTCCAAGATACCCTAACTTTACAATGGAGAGTGGGGGATGTGTTACACTAGGTAAGAGGTTTTGCTTATATTCATGCAGGAGAAGAGAAAGTATAGGTCCTTTCAAAAACCAATAAAAATAAGACATGGCAGAGGAAGGCCACCGGAAGACCTTAGCCACTCAAAAGAGGAGAGAAATCAGGTAACATCAAACAGATCAGGTAACATAAGTTGATAATCCCTTTACCAGGAAATAACTCTGACACTGACTCAAACATTTAAAAAAAAATGTCTCCAGCCTGAATTCCATCAATACTTGGCAAATAAATCCTTGGCTATAATATCCTCAAAATGTATTATGCTAATTGTTTAATTGCATATATAAAATTGGCTTACAGTTTAGTTTCATCCTGCACATCTCATACATTTATAATCTTAGAACTATATAATGTGAGTAGTTGTGAGAAGTTATATGCTTGCAGAACAAAAGAACTAGATAAAAGAGATGCTGGATCCAACCTGACAGAATCATTCTTGAGAATGCTGAGACATTCACACATCAGTTCCAGCATCTTGCATTTTCCAGCATTCTGGTTTTTTTTTTCTGCCTCGATTGCTTCAATTGATGTTTTCTCTTCAAAGCCTGCTCCTAAAGAACTTTGAAGAAGGCTACTAATCTTAAATGGTCCAGCATTTAATGCTGTTTCAAAGAGGAATTTTATTAAGCCTGATATTTCTCAACACTCAAAGACTGGACTACAAATGTTATTGCTTGCTTAATTACCCATTTTTATTTGGGCTCCCTACAGAATTTCTACATGTCCAAAATGTCAGCTAGAAGAAATCCAAGAGAATGGCATCCACTTTTCCTTAAAAGTGATTGGGTATGTTTTTGGTTGTTTGTTATGGCTACAAAATTTTATTGTCATTGGTAGATGTTTATTATTAATGATTTTATTCAAAGTGAAACAATGAATATACAGGAATATCTTATAGGAAAAGAAAAAAAAAGTAGATTATTGAATCTATTCAACTTAGGGTTTTATTTGTTATTCCCAAATGAGGTTAATTTTAATTCTGGTATAGGATTTTGCATATTGATGCAGAAATAAGTCTATTTTTTAATACATTGGTATAAGCTTTAGTATATTGATAGAAAATCAAGGTTATTTCCAATACTTTTAAACAGCTACTAAAAACAGGTAAGGTACTAGGTAATGTTATCTATTTGCTAGTTATTGAACACATAGTCATGTCAGACACTAGTCTAATTCATCACAGAAGTACACACCCTAGGTTTAACAGATACATATGATTTTGTTTACAGATAGATTACATAAATATAGGTAGTCTTCAAAAACTTTGGAGACCTATAGAACATTATTTTAAATGTTTTTATTATTATAAAGATTCTTTGACAATGAGAAAAGTCATTTCCTGGCAGCACTCTGCCTACCTGAAAGAAGATAATGAGCATCAAAGAACCTCCATATGGAGATTGCTTCATATGTGGCAACCAAGCCACTCAGGTAAAGAAAATACTCTCACTTCACAACAGACAACTTCTGACAAAAATGGTAAAACTTAAATGCAGGACAAGTCAACTGCCGAACTCTGCCAAGACAGGGTAAGCAAGTCCTAAATAGTTCCTGCTTCACACATATGTCTGCAAAATTCGGAGCCAGAAGGCTGAAGTTGATTCTCCAATATTACAGAAAGTTATGGGTGACTGTTCAGTCAGCTAACTGTCTTTGTCAATGTTTTATCTTTGGAAACTGCTAACATGCACTTCCTATTTACTCTAATAACTAATTTTATTCCTTCTCAAGTTTCTGATGGGGTTGAAGACCAAATAGTTACAGTGCCACAATTAACCTTGAGTTGTTTAGAAGTTAAGAAATATTTTCATATATATAATATCAATAAAGGTAAAAGTTGATATGGATATAGAACTTTTAACTTGTCAAGATATATAGGATAATAAGATACTTTGAACTAAGTAGTTATTCATGCACTCACTAAATATACCTTCACATTCTTATTGATATAATAGGCTGGCAGGGTCTAGGGTTCTCTTGGGTATTGAGTCTTTAAGAGCAGAGAAAAAAGAAGGAAACTATACAACTCCTGGGACTGATTTGGCTGAAACAGAGATCTGCATATGTAAAAGAAGAACTGAGAGGCAATAAACTATTTAACAGCTGATGCTGTTACACACTAGTGTTGCTAAACCTGTATCACAGGATAGCCTTGTCTGACCTGGCTGGATTGGCAGTTGTGTCCTATTTAGAGGTGAGTTGGGAACTCTCCTGGTCCTGGTGTTTTACACTTAAAATTGAGCCTTAAGGACAGAGAAATGGGTCCCTGTTGTATGCCTAGAACATAAAAGAAGCTGTGTTTTCTGCTGTGGTACTCCAGAGAAACCCTCTAAACATAGTGTTAGGACCAGGACTGCTGGTTCAGAGGTGCCATCTGAGCTCATGGTTCTGAGGTAGGTGGTTAATCACTAGTACATGGCTAGGATTCTCTGCTACATAATGAGTTCTTGGAAAGCATGCCTTACAATGTCAAACTCTGGCCTCCTTTAGTGGAATATTTTCTCCATGTTAAAAGTCATTGTTAATATTGTCAACCTTTAAGTTTTATTTATTATGTTTGAGTTTCATGTAATATACATTAAACTCAATTTCCATTGCTCCCAGGTTCAAATTGCTACCCGTGTGTCACAATAATTTTTTTCATTAAAATACATAAATTGAAACATGTGATTTTCATCTACTCATTGGAACATGACCAGAGTCTCAGTGCCAAGTCACATAAATAAAACTCAAATCATCCTTGCCCCACCTTGGCACCACCCCCAAGAAGAAGTCTTTAGTCATGAAGAGCTCTATAATTCATCACTTTGATCACAGATTTTCTTATGTATTTACTTATTACGATTTTTTTCACTTTGTATCCCCTCTGCTGTCCCCTCTCCTTCTCCTTACAGTCCAACCACCCTCCTATTTCTACCCCTATGTCCTTTCTCTAGTTCCCTGATAGGGAAGGTCCTCCTTGTCTTTCTATCTGAACCTAACTTATCGGGTCTCATCAAGGCGGGCTGCATCAGCTTCCTGATGTGGTCTGATTCTCAGGTCATTGTTCTCCTTGTGTCCACAATTCCCTCTACTTTCGACACTCTTCCTGTCTCCTGTCTTGCAGGCTTCCTAGAGCTCTGAGGGGAGGGAGAATTTCATAAGGAAATCTCATTTAGAACTGGATGTTTTAAGGTCTCTTTCTGCATAATAGCAGACTGTAGGTCTCTGTATGCCATTTCATTTCATTTCATTTCAAGCTTCTCTGTAGATCCAAGCACATGGCTCTGATCTATCAGTTGAGGGCAGAGAACAACATATTTAAATAAAAAAAGCCTGGGTTCCTTGGAAATTTTAGAAAAATATTCAGGCCCAACAACTCAATTAACTGCCACCCAGTAGGCCTAGTGGAAGACTGGTTTGGTCACTATAGATGTCTTATTGAACTGTATCCCCCCCCTTTTATTATGAGAAAGCCTAATAAGTGAATACATACCATATTTTTTTTATTTCTGCAGTTTAGTTACTTCACCCAGGATGATTTTTCCTGGTTATATCTATTTGCCTGAAAATATCATAATGTCATTTTCTTAGCTGAATAATAATGTGTAATAATCAGCTGCTTTTGTGTCCTTGGCATATAACACCAACCCTTTTCTATGTCCTTACGGCTCAGTTTTAATTGTAAGCCTGAGAACCAGGAGAGTTCCCAACTCCCAACTGAATAGGTTACAAGTGCCAATCCAGCCAGGACAGACGAGGCATTCCTGCTTATAGAGGGTTGGCAACACTAGTGTGGAACAGCATCAGCTGTCAAATTTTATTGCTGCTCAATTCTCCTTTTACATATGCCAGTCTTTCTTTGTTTCAGACAAACCAGTCCCAAGAGTTGTCTGGTTTCCTTCTGTTTTTCCCTGCTCTTAAAGTCTCAATACCCAAGAGAATCCTACACCCTGCAACCCTATGATTACAATAAGAATGTGAAGTTACATTTGGTGAGTATAAAAGTAACTGCTCTGTTCAAAGTCACAACCTAGGGAATTTCAGGTCCAAGACTACAGTAGGAGACTACCTAATCATTAGGTACATCCCCATTAATACCACCTCACTTTAAAGCTTCCATACTTAGGATGCTGTTCAATTAAATAAACATTAAAATTTCATTTCCTACCTGACAATGTCACAGAGGCAAACAGGTGTAAAGTTGTGGGATCTAGATAAAGCAATGAGATAAAGGGTTATTGGGTTTCACAAGGAAAAGTTAAATATTCATAGGATCAGAGATAGTGGACTCTAAGGAAAGTTTCTTTACTCATCTCTATGGAAACCTCAAGATTCTCTCAGGTGGTGATTGATATTGAGAGTGTCCTAAGTAGAAGGAATTGGGGACAAAAAGAGAACAATGCCCTGAGAATCAGGCCACAGGGGAAGATGATTCAGGCAGCCTTGATGAGACCTGATAAGCTAGGGTCAGATAGAATGGGGAGGAGGACCTCCTCTATCACGGAAGTAGTGAAAGGGGTAGGGATAGAAGAAGGAGTATGGGTGGGACTGAACTCTGATCAGATGCCAATGATTACATGAACAACACATATTCCAGTTGTTTTATTTTAAAGAAAAAATATTAAGAGGGACACATGAATAGTTATTTGAATGTCAGAGCAATAGAAAAGGAATTTAATGTATATTCTATGAAATTCCCACAAACCCAATAAAAATAATATCTTGACAACTTTTACAATGACTTTTAACACAGAGAAAATACTCCGCTAAAGGAGGGAAGGGTTTGATTTTGTAAGGCATGCTTTCCAGGATTTCATTATGTAGCAGAGAATCCTAGCAATGAACAAGTCTTTTCTAGCTACCTCATACCCTATGATCTTAGGTGGCATCGCAGAACAAGCAGTCCAGGCAATAACACTAAGTTTAGAGGGTGTGACTGGAGGACCACATCAGAAAACACAGCTGCTCTTGTTTCCTAAGCATATAACAGGTACATGTTTCACTGTCCTGAAGGCCCAATTTTAAATGTAAATGCCAGGGCCAGGAGGGTTCCTCACTGACCACTCAGTAGGAAATAGCTGCCTGCCCATCCAGCCAGGTCAGCCAAGGCAAACCTGCTCATAGAGGTTTGGCAACACTAGTGTGGAACAGAACCCAGCTGTCAAATAGTTTATTGCCCCTCATTTCTCCTTTTACAATTACAGATTTTCTCTGTTTCAGCCAAACCAGTCCCAGGAACTGTCTGGTTTCTGAAGGAGTCTGGTAATTGGAATTCTGCTTTCTGGTCTTGGCAGATAAAGGTGTTATCTAAGTGCTATGTCTCAGAGACTCTCCTTGGTAGTGTCTGCAAGGGGTTATCTGAGTCTGAGAAATATAGCAAGCTCCCTGCAACCTTGGGAACCAGACTGCAAACTTTGTGTAACCTTGAATGAATTCCTGGATGCCTTTCCACATGGCACAGATGTGTTTCTACTGTGAAAAAAAAATGTGCTTGTACCTTTTGGCTTTATAAGTGTTGTTTGCACGTGAAGTAAATTGAGACTTTATCAGGAATCTGTCTTGTCTCCACTGTTTGCATCTCTTTCCCCACATTTACACTAACTCTTTCAGGTGGACCCTTTTCGACTAGCCTAAAGGATGGGTGAGTTGGCGCCTGAACAAGGAACCTTGAAAACAAGGGGCAACATGAGAAAGGCTGGTTTGTGGAGCTCCAGAAGCCTAAGAAAAAAAATGTGCTTAGTGATAACCACCTATCACAAGAAGGAAGACAAGCGGGCTTTCTCTCCCAAATGTGCAAGAGATATAGGACCACTGAAGGGGATATTACTGTTCTCCATGAGAAAGTCCAATTAGAAAGGGAACAAGTTCAGTTTTTAAGGAAAATAAAGAAATTAAAATTAGAAAATAATAATAATAGTTATAATAATAAATAATTATAATAATAATAAATTGGATTCTTTGCACTGGTAAATTTTAAGTCTGGCTTTGACTTTTAAAATTATAAATGTGCTTTATGATTTCACTCCTAAAGAGGATGCCTTGTTTAATATTACAGAAACAGGTTATAAAAAATATTTAAATATTTAAAAAGCAAGTACCGTGGCTGTTTTTTGTTTTTGTCTAAAGGCACCTGTTTTGGTTTTTGGTTTTGGTTTCCTCGAATGGTCTTGGAAAATTGGAGAGTTTCCAATCTGTTCGAGGGATTCTGGAGGATGCTCCAATTCTCAAAGAGGCCCCTAAAGGTTTTCTTCCTTTTGGGATCAGGAGAGAGGGTTGCTGGTACCCTATTCTGAGTGATAAGAGGGCTGTTGGAGCCAGATCTCCATCTTGAAGCGCTGGAAAGGCCACATGGGGCTTTTTTCCTTCTGGAATCTATGTGTGTGAAGCAAACCCACGAGGGGGTTCACTCCTTCTGAAATCTGTGAACTTGTGTCCAGTAGGGGCTGGTCAACACCTGGTATTTAGGTATTTTGCTTACTCCAAGGTGACAACATCACATTTCTAAGTTCCTATATATCTCTCTTTGTGTGTATGTTTATCTGTAGTTGTGGATATTTTTAGAGATGAGAAAATTTGAATCAAAACCTCTGAATTTGCTCCTGGACCATGGGAATTAAATTCTACAAAACACTTTAAAATTTATCAGGTATTTTAAAATAGTAATCATTGGGCAGTGTAACAAAAAAATTAAAATAATTTCTCAACTCTTTGGAGGAAATAAAAAACCTTGGTGTTTATTTTATTAATTTTACAAAGTAAAACCAAGCCATGCTGTTTAAGTCAATTAAACAAAAACTGTAGTTACTATGATATATCATGTATAAAACATAAAAAAAAAAATATGTTGTACTTCACTTAAAAAGGCTGGAGGTTCTTCAATGTAAAATGTTTGCTTATGCTCTTTTCCAAGAAAAAAAAAGACTACAGTTCCATGTTACCCTAGGTAGGGTTATGCAGGGATATATTTAGATCATTGTTAACTATTATATAAAATATATTCCTGGCTACCAGTACCTAAATAAATAATCCAATGCTGTTTCTGTTGGGATCAGTAAGCAGGCACTTTTACAGGCAGCCCCAAGGGACCTGACAGACCAGTTATCAGGCATTTGTGAAGACACCCAGACTACCTGCTGACCACCTGGAATTACCTGCACATGCCCTGGGTCACACTATAAGAGAACTGGAGCCCTCCCATCCTCTCTCTTACTCTTCCTCTCTCACTCTTTCTCTCTCTCCTTCTCTCTCTCTGCAACCCCCTTCCCTTAACGAACCTCCCAATTGGAACCAATCTCATGGTGTGATTTGTGAACCCACACAGGCGCAGGCTTCCCAACATTTCTATGTCTCCCAACATCTGTGTGTTGGTCCTAACATTGGTGCATTTTGGCTGGGATAGGCCGCTCCAGTGAGTTCACTGAGCGGGTAACGCAGGGGCTTCTGGAGACCTATTTTTCTCCAAATCTGCCCGAGATCTCCACTTTCTTGCTACCAGTTCGCTACAGAGACATCCAACACCAGCTACATTGGTAAGTTTCCCTTTTGGTCAGCATATCCCTATTGCTAGACCCCATCTCTACTAGGGCCTCACTTTCCCCTGGGAGAGCTTTCTACACGCTGTTTCTCTACCTGCTTTTGTAGAAAGCCCTAGCTAGGCAGAACCATGTTCTCTCAGCCGTGCCACAGGGCACCATGCCATGGTCCCTGGCCAAAATCTGAGGAGATATTGGACCAGACCAGACCGCTCTCTCTAGAAACCCACCTTCTTCTGGGATGCCATTAAAAGGCCATGTCTCTCTTGCCTCCCGATGGGTAATGCCCGTACAACACAGTATACCCCCTCAGCTCCACTGGGATGTCTTCTACAAAATTTTAAGACTTTGGGTCTACAACCCCAGTTAAAAACTTCTAAACTCATACGCTTCTATAATAAAATCTGGCCTACATACTCTTAGGTAAGGGTCCAAATTGGCCGATTAACGGCACATTAAATCCCAATATTTTACAGATTCTCAAACATTGTCAGCAAACTTGTAAAGGGAAGGAGGTACCCAGGCTTTTTTGTCCTTCACTCTAAAACTCCTGTCTGTTCCTCCTGTTCTCCTACTAAACTCCTTCTAACCATAAAACTAAATCTAAGGAGTTCTGCCTTTGACCCAGTGGATAAAGTTCCATGCCGCCACCGCCTCATTCCTCCTGCCTCCTGTCCGGGTGGCCTGCCACCCACCATGCCCGGCTTCGCCACAGGTGGTCGGGCCTGGGTCTTCACCAAGGTAAACAGCCTGAGGCATGCCAGTCCCGGTGGCCGACAGCGCTCTGAGATGCAGAGACACACAGCACTGACATTGACTTTTCAAAACTTGCTATGGAGTTTTAAAAAATGTAAAATTCCCGCAAAATTACCTGGGCACAGCCATCTTGGCTTTGGGAAGAAATGGGCGAGACCTTGGCTTCATCAGAGGCTTCCATGTGGCCGGCACCATCTTTAATTCTGACAAAGAGGCCCCGCCTTCCGTGTGCCTTTCTCCAGTGGGATCCCCCTGCCCCTTTCCCAAGCAGCTTCTATTTAAAAGCTCTCTTCATGATTTCTATACTCAGCTCTTATATTTTCAAATGCTTTATAAAATTTTATAAATTTCACATTGGGTTAACCATAATTAACTGTTTATCTTGCCTTTTAGGCCTCATTTCAAGTAGGTGTGGATTTTTATAAAAATGCAAGGTTATATCTGCTTCAAAATAAATTTTATATAATAATAAAATTTCAAAGTTACAAATATCTGACAAAATGAGTTGGTTTAAAATATAAGACTATTAAATTGCTTTATACTGTTCTACTTAGGGGATCATTGTTACATACAAATTCTTTATCAATATTTTAAATTAAGACCTAAAGTAGGTATCATAAAAAAATCTAGTAATGCCCTGAGGGGGAGAGCCACCTCACTGCTTGCATTCTTCCCCCACCCACTAGAGATACAGTTGCTAGGAAACTGGACCATCCCCCTAGGGAGGGACACCTGGTCATTAAAGGTCTGGGAAAATTCCTATAGCCAATCAATTCAAAATGTAGCATTTTGACCAATAGATGTTTGCCAGGCAGGAATCACCCCTGCCTTGGGCATGTGGGGATGGAGCAAAATCTTTAAATCACCCAACTAACCTGGGCGCAGCTATAGGTTGTAAAAACAAAACAAAACAAAAAAAAAAAACAAACAAAAAAACTCATGTATTTACAGTGGAGTCTGTTTATTCCTGGTCTTTTGGGGTTTATAAACTGGGCACAACATTTTGGGGGCTCATCCCAGGACTCCAAGACTCCAGGAACCTGACCTGGAGGTTTTTATGCCGGCCATAAGTGTAATGTTTCTGTGCAATGTTTGTATGTGTAGTGCTTTCTGTTCTCTGTTCTAAAAATTCCTCAGAGCTCCAGGTGTCTGTATCTGGGTAGCAAGACGTGATCAAGGTGGTCACAGCTGCTGAAGTTCAGGGGGACACCCCTAGCTTCATCAGTATTTTCAGTATTTTGGTGGGTAATCTGTACTCTAGGTCCCAGGGTGTCTCTTGGGGCAACAGCCCACTCTCAGTGTCTTACTAGGGCATCAGGGCCTTTACCTCGTGCACCCAATGCAGGAGGAATCAGTATGTTCAGCCTGCCCCAGAAGAGTCAGTTTTGGTCCCAGAAAATTTGGCCAGTTGGTTAGTGTTTTTTGTCTCAATGTCTCTGTGCAGTATTTGTTTGTATCTACCTTCTGTTTTCTGTTCTTAAAGGAAGGCCTCATAAAACTTGTTTAAAATGTGTGCCTATGTGTTCATAAGCTCTATGAACACATATGTATAGGTTACCAATTGGTATATAAAGTGCCTCAGTCACTCACCGCCATCTTGACTTTACCATGTGGGTTATAATGTGACCACCATCTTGGTATAGGTAAGAAAAAAAAAAGGAAAACCTTGGTTAAATAATTCTCATTTCCTTCTAGGTTAAAAGGATGAGTTATTTTAAATTGATATTGGTTTTAAAAATTAAATTTTTTACACTGGTAAATTCTGGTTTTAAAATCTGGGTTTGACTTTTTTTTTATTTTATTTTATTTTATCAGTTACATTTTATTAACTCTGTATCCCAGCCGTGTCCCGATCCCTCATTCCCTCCCAGTCCCTCCTTCCCTCCCTCCCTCATCTCCACCGTGCCCCTTTCCAAGTCCACTGATGGGGGGGACCTCCTCCCCATTCATCTGATCCTGTTTTATCAGGTATCTTCAGGACTGGCTGCAAAGCCCTCCTCTGTGGCCTAACAGGACTGCTCCTCCCTTCGGGGGTGGGGAGACCAAAGAGCCAGTCATCGAGTTCCGGTTAGAAATAGTCCCTGTTCCCCTCACTTTGGGAAACCAATTGGTTACTGAGCTACCACAGGCTACATCTGAGTGGAGGTTCTAGGTTATATCCATACATGGTCCTTGGTTGAATGTCAGTCTCAGTTAAGATTATGGTTATGGCTTGTGACTTCTACAAAAGGGGTACTTTGTTTTGATATTGCAAAAATGGGTTTTAAAAAATGTTTAAATGTTTAAGGCTATAAAATATTTAAAGTTTATCAGGCATTTGGGTATAAAAATGATCTTGGATAGTCTAACAAAAAATTTAAAAGCTTCTCAATACTTTGGGAGAGAATAAAAATACTTTGATATTTATTTTATTAATTTTACTAAATAAAACTAAGCCATGTGGTTTGCACTAATTAAAAAGATTGCAGTTTTTACAATGTATTTTGTGAAGAGCTTTTGTTTATTAAGCTACTTTGTTTATGAAACAAAAACATGTTTTCACCTAGTTCCTTAAAACTTGTTCTAGTACCTTAGAGTTTATGTTACCTTTATGTTACCTGCTACAGGAAAGTTATTAAAAAAAGACATTTTCAAAACTCCTCTTTGTATTAATGTAACTTGTTTTTGCTTTGCCTATAAAAACAAATCGTACACACTGGGCTCCAAAAAGATCATGTCAGAATGGAGAGTTCTATTTTGATGAGAGTTTTTATGTTGTCTAAAAAGCAAGAGAGAGAGAGAGAGAGAGAGAGAGAGAGAGAGAGAGCAAAAAAGTAAAAATGTCTGGTTAAGCCAAAAAAGGAAGCTAGGAACCTGAAGGTATATAGGATGTTGCAGAAGGTTAGTGGATATATTATAAAAGCCAGAGAGTTAATATGATTTAAAAAAACAAAAAACAAAAACAAAAACAAAACAAAACAAAAAAAAACTATATTTAAATATGTTGTACCTCATTTAAAAGGCTGGTGATTACTCATTACAAAATGTTTTTTTATGCTCTTTTAAGAAAAAAAAATCTGGCTGATAGGTTTGGTATGGCTAAAATAATTCGTACAGTTTAAAATTGCTCTGTACTGTTTTGTTATGCAGTTGCTTCTAAAACTTATTTGATCACTATGTTAAAACTTTTGGTTGTGGGGAATTTTGAATGTTCCACAGTGATTGCTGTATCATCAGCAGCACCTAATGGCTATGTTTGGTATTGTCAGTCGCATCCTGTGCTAACACATGGCCAGCCTCCATGATGGTTCAGGGATAGAGAGTGCATGAAGCGGTAGTTTTGCTTTGTTTAGGGCTTCCAGCTGAGTTCAATTACACATGGCCAGCCACCATGCTAGTCCAAAAATAAAGAGGGTGGAGCCATGAGTTTGCAATCATTTTTGTTTAGGTCTGAGTTATGTTCAGTCATCTGATTAGTGCTAAATGCAAAGCTTTTTACTGTTCAATTTTAATGCAAGTGGTAGGAGCAGCAAGATTTACTAGCCTCTCTATAAGCTGTATCTGATTAAAAGGTTTGCTTTAATTTTGGTTCAAAAGGAGCAGATTTAAAGTTATGCTAACAACTGCAGTTGGTTAAGATGTTGAGCTATACCTAGTGTCTTTGTTTTGTTATTTTTTTTCTAAGGTTAAGCATAGGATGGGTAACTAAACTTGCCTTTATAAATCTACTTAAAATATGGTTCTAGATAGCATTCTGTTTTAAAGGACACAGTTTAGAGCTGATAATAAAGACAGACAAAGTAACTGACCCTCAAACTTGTCAGAGATCTATGAATATGGCACTTTAACTGTGTAAGCTTATTTTGACAAAAATTCTGAAAATCCTGGCAGTAGCTCCCCAAGGTCTCCAAGAAGATTTGGGCACAATGACAGATGACCTCGACTCTAGATTGTGGTATGCTAACCACTGGGCAATACTGCCTCAACTGGCCCACTGCTAGGGCCCTGCCTAAACTGTGGACAAAACTGTGGACACCTGGAGAGTCAATGTTTCAGGTTGCTAAGGGTGAGGTTAGGCCATTCTCTCGTTTCTTTCTCCACAGAAACAGTCTCATCTTTTGTGCCTAGCTGGACCACCTCTGCCCATGACGTTATGAGACCACAGGAACCACGGACACTGCCTAGGTGATTGACTAACTAGTCATCTCTGTCATTTTGATTTGCACATGGATTAGTATATTTATTTAGCTCATAACTTAACCTTCTCAGGTCTCTGATCACCTTGACGGCTATGCTAAGCTAATGGTAGCTTTGCAGCTAAAGAGCAGACAATTAGATCCACTGTTAGCTCATTGATCAGTTCATTAGCTGAAACTACCGGGTACTAAATCTCTTATTATAAAAAACAAAACAAAACAAAAAAACAAGGTTTGCCTTGCTCACAGGATTCATGTTAGTTGCCTGTGTCTTAAAATATATAGCTGAATTAAAAATATAGGAGGGTCTATATTTTATGTAGGGTCTAAAAATATAGGAGTTTAGGTTTTAAAAATCTAAAAAATGTTATTTGGAAAAAATGTTTCAGGGTTAATAAATGCAAAAAATTAGAGGGTCTTAAGTAAATGTTTTAAGGTACATAAGTGAGTTATAATGATATAAAATGTTTTAAAGCAGATTAAAAATGGGAGATATTCTAAATTTCTCCCCCCCCCCCCTTTGCTACTGTTATGCTTATATAATAAGATTTCAAAAGTTCAGAGTTTTGGCATTGATCAATAGAGTTGATGGGGCACTAGAGCTGATATTTTCAGGCCTAGACATAGTCCAGACTCAAAAAACAGGCCTAAATGAAACTTTTTATTATCCCTTTAGCTAAAGGACAACAAATGTTCATAGCAGTTTCAACTATACCTCATGAAAAATGACTAAATACAAAGGTCCTTCTCAAAAAACATATTTGAGAGATGTCTTAAGGTTAATAAATACAAGTTATACATGTATGAGAGTCTAAAAATGTGTCTTAAGGTTGTTAATGCAATTTATATATACTTAAAGGCTCTAAAAATGTTTTAAGATTGGTAAATGCAAATTATAAAAGTTACAAGGTCTAAGGTGATTTAAGGTATCTTAAATAGGTAAAAAGGCTTAATATTTCTTCCTGTTGCTATGCTACTGTTGTATTGACTGTCCAGAGTTTTGACCTTTATTAGTAGAACTCTAATTTATTAATCTGACTCTGAATCAAAAACATTCCACTATACCACTATGCCACTATTATAGTCCTTAGCTCAAGATTGTAAGCCTCCGTAATGTTTATACTTATACTAAAGTTAAAATCAAGTGAGTTTCCCTTTTACTTCATAAAAGGCTTTTGCCTTTTCAGAGTTCACCTTAAAAAGCACTTATGCTGTTAACACATATGTATGTCTACTGCCTTTTTCTCAATGCACAATACAATTGTGATATTAACATGTTTAAAGTTTTATCTCTTTCTTAAAACTTAAAAGTAATTCTTGTTAGCTGTAGAAAGTCCACCTAAATCTACTTCTCAGGACAACTAGACTCCAGATAAGTACTGCACTTATTGCCTATCTCAAAAGGTGGGACTCCTGGTTTGGGACTTCCTTTCCTGGCTACCAGACTGCTATTTACTGCATGCAAACACTGGCTGGTTTAGTGAGTTCTCCTTATTGACCAGCCACTAGATTGGTGAGTTCACTCCATTTTCTCAGCATACATGCCTCTCTTGGAAGGGGATGCTTGACCACAGAGCTCTGGCAACTTCCTTCTATATTTTGAAATGGGGGATGCCCCCCACCCATAGCCTTAATTGTCTAGGTTTGACCCTCTATGCTGACTTTCACTTTAGGGCCACTCTCTCCCTTGGGCAGTATACCCCCTCTACGGGTTCCTTTCCCCCTCATTCGCTCATGGGAAGGTCCCCCTTCGCATACTGTTCTTCTACTTCACTGCCCCCAATGGGAGATGTCCTGATGCCCGTCCCTCCAGACAAGCTGAAAAATTTCAGATTTCTACACCTACTGCCAGCTGGCACTAGGGCCTCTAAGTTTACATGCTTCTGTAACCAAACCTCACCTCAATGACAAATCAAAAACAAAGCCTACTTTAAATATTGGCAGTGACTGGGTAAATAAAAGTCCCCTCCAGGTAGACAGAGGTTCCCATGTACAAAACTCATCGATCCAAACCTTTCAATGTATACCTACAGGATTTTCTCTATACTCAAATTTATCTTTTGCCTATATATGTGTTTCAGTGTCCTGCCAGACACAGATGTTTCCTATAGCCACAACAGCGCCAAAGCAGCTACAGGTGTTCAACTCCGAACTCTCAGACTTCCAACAAGCTGCAAGTGTTCAGCTCTGACCTCACAGACTTCCAACAAGCTGGACCTGCACCTTCCCTCCCAGCCTCAGATGTTCTTGCAGACCCTGGAAAGCATCAAAACAGCCAATAATCTTCCTGGACTTGGCCAACATTTCAGCCTTTTGACCTCCCTACAGCGCCCCCCAGTGTCAGCAGGAAGTAGCCAGAAGAGAATCTATGCCTGTTATTCACTTGTTGTTAAGAAAAGCCTGAAGTGGTGTGCTTCAGGACCAGGACAAGCAGCTCCAGGTTCTTCCAGTGTTCCTCAGTCCCTTCCCCGCTGCCTTGCATGGCTGGCAACTCTCTGTTGACCAACCCTCTACTCTAAATTTTCCAGGGCAGAGACTTCTCTTATTCTTAACGTTGTAACCTGACCATTTGTTGCTATAACTTTCTCTCTCTCAACCTCTTGCATTACAGCCAAGAGCTGCTTCCAAAGAGCCTAAATTTATATAATTTAACTTACCTTATAAAAGGCAGCCCAAGCTCCCTATTTTTAATTATAGAAAAAGGAAGGAATTTTGGGATCAGTAAGCAGGCACTTCTACAGGCAGCCCTAAAGGACCTGACAGACCAGTTATCAGGCATTTGTGAAGACACCCAGACCACCTACAGACCACCTGGAACTACATGCACATGCCCTGGGTCACCCTATAAGGGAACTGGAGCCCTCCCCCCTCTCTCTATCTAACTCTTCCTCTCTTCCTCTCTCTCTCTCTCTCTCTCTCTCTCTCTCTTTCTCTCTCTCTCTTTGCAACCCCCTTCCCTTAATAAACCTCCCAAGTGGCACCGATCTCATGGTGTGATTTGTGAACCCGCGTGTAACCCTCACAGGCACAAAAATTGAGAGTATAACATCCTATTTTATAGGATGAAGTTTAGAGCAGATAATAAAGGTAGACAAAGAGTAACTCAAATATGCTGGCACTCAGATTGACAGTTATCTGATAAATATGGCATTTTAACATATGTAAGCTTATTGTGATGGAGTCCAACCTGTGGAGGCACAGAAAAAAAAAATAATTCAGTTTTTATAGGTGCAACCTATAGTGTTTCCATTTAAAACAAAAGTTAGATCATTTGTTGATACTGAGAGACCAAAAAAAAATTAAAAACTACCAGCTAATATTAATTAATTAAAGCCTGAACTAGGTGGGTGGAGAAGTGCAGTAATGCCCTGAGGGGAAGGACCACCTTACTCCATTCTTTCCCCACCCACTAGAGATAACAGTTGCTAGGAAACTGGCCCATCCCTCTAGGGAGGGACACCAGGTTATTATGTTCTGGGGACCTTCCCATAGCTAATCAATTAAAAATGTAGCATTTTGACCAATAGATGCTTTCCAGGCAGGAATTGCCCCTGCCTTGGGCATGTAGGGAGGGACCAGAATCTATATATTGATAGACCAGAAGATAAATTAGCAGCTATTAAGACCTAAAGTAGGTACCTTAAAGAAGTTTAGTAATGCCCTGAGGGGAAGAGCCACTTCACTGCATTCTTTCCCCACCTACTAGAGATACAGTTGCTAGGAAACTGCACCATCCCCCTAGGGAGGGACGCCTGGTCATTAATGGTCTGGGAACCTTCCTATAGCCAACCAATTCAAAATGTAGCATTTTGACCAATAGATGCTTGCCAGGAAGGAATCACCCCTGCCTTGGGCATGCTGGGTTGGACAAGAATCTATAAATCACCCAACTAACCTGGGCAGAGCGCTCAGCTCCCACTGCTTCATCGGTGGATGTTGTGGGCCCAAGCTGCAGCTTGTAATTTACAATAAAAATACCCTCATGTGTTTTGCAAAAGAGTCGATTCCTGTAGATCTTTCTGGGACTTGCGAACTGGGTATAACAATATCACCCAACTAACCTGGGCCCAGCACACTTGGCTCCCACCACTTTGGTGGTTGGGGGTGCGTGGGCCCCAGCTGAAGCTTGTAATTTACAATAAAAAGAACCTCATGTATTTACAGCAGAGTCTAGTTATTCCTGGTCTTTTGGGGTTCATGAACTGGGCAGAACAATAATTTAATGGTATTTATGATGGTTCATTATATGGTGTTGCTGACTATGCTTATAAAAGAAAAAAATAATATCTTTTCAACTGTCTAAAAGATCTGCATAAATAGCAGAGTTATCTGTAGTATTGGCTGTGTTTCAAAATTTTAATAAGCAGTCTTTGAACAGTCTTACAGATATTGCATATGTAGTTCACTCTTTGCCTAGGTAAGAGACTGCAGGTCAAGTTCAGACATCTGCTAGAATTTTATTTTTACAAATTCAAAATTTGGTACAAAAAATCTTTTTCTTTTTTTATAGGACAGTTGAGGGCTAGAAGTAATTTGCCAGGACCCCTGTCTAAAGAAAAAGCATTGGCAAATAAAGTCACCAACGTTTATTGTTCACAGTTAAAAAGAGCCCAGGATGCTCATATTATGCATCACCGTAATAGTCAAACCTTGAGACTTAAATATGGATTGACTAAGGAAGAGGCCCATAGTATAGTCAATACTTGCAGTACTTGTCCTCAATTTCAACATATTGATCATTTGGGAGTCAATCCTAAAGGATTGGCTCCAAGTCAGATTTGGCAAATAGATATTACTGATATTCCTGAATTTAAACAATTGAAATATGTACATGTTTGCACAGATACTTATTCTGGATTTATTTTTGTCACTCCTCAACCAGGAAAAGCTGCAAGAATGTTATTGATCATTGTCTACAGGCTTTTGATGTTCTAGGAGTTCCTAAGCAATTTAAAACTGACAATAGAACAGGGTATAGTAGCAAATCTTTTAAAAGATTTTGTCAACAGTTTCAAGTTTCTCAAATAACTAAAATACCTTACATTCCTCAAAAACAAGACATGATAGAGCATGCTCACTAAACAATTAAGATTCATTTGGGAAGAACAAAGAATGGGGAGCTGCTCCCCTGGATACCTAAGAATTATAATAATCATGTTCTTTTCATTCTGATTTTTTTTTTAATTTGGGTAAGCATGGTAAATCTGCAGCAGATAGATTTTGGCTTAGAGAAACCAAGAAAATTTTTGCTAAAGTAAACTTGTGTGATCTTTTTACAATTCAATGGCAAGGACATGACCTTGTACTCATATGGGGATGAGGATCTGTCTGTGTTTTTTCACAGGAAAATAATGCAGTTTGATGGCTAAGAGAATGTCTTGCAAGACAACTGTATGAGGAGTTTTCTCCTGACAATGATAATGATGTCAAAGAAGACCCCTCCAACCAAGATGAATGTATGGTGTATACATTCCTAATCCACCTCTACTACATCCAGTTTCCTGGGATGATCCAGAAGTCCTTATTTATGTCAACAACACTTGGTTGTTGGGTTTTCTTGCTTTTGAAGGAACACAAGTAAAATAGACTCTTGACATTTTAGGAATAGGAAGAGTTCATCCTGTTTGCTTTACCAGAAAAAAGTATTAATCAGGACAGTGTACCAGTCTTCCCTGTCCAGATCATAGGTTGGAATGCCTACTACTCTAATGTTGGGGTGGCAGCTCAAGCCTCTCTTTGCAACCAGGCAAAGTGGAACATTGGAGAGATATTATTGTCCCTTCCTACAGGAGTTAAGTATAACAGTCTTACATCTCCAATGAGTTACCCACCTTGTGAGAAATGGGATAGAGGCACTTGTCCTCAACTGATGGTTCCTTGGACAAGATGCATTGTAGAAATAACTGCCCTCTACTCCTGGGAAAATGACCCTGCATTTACAGTCATGGACTGGACTGGTTTTCATTAAAGGTATTAAGAACGTGGCTTCTGGTAAAAGGAGTCAAAATTCCTTTGTTTTAGAAAAATCTTCTGGTGCTTGACTTTGGAGGAATTAAAATAAAAATTGGCAAACCTATATATGGAAATTGGGTGCTACATTGAAATATATAGGCATTCTCTTTGGGAATGCAAGTAGCTTTGCTAAATTAATCAAGTATACTTCTGCTTTGGCATGTGTTAATCCTTATTTATTGCTAATTGCAAACATTGTGGTAAGACATTTTAAGAACAATTATATCTATTCAATTGAATGTGAATATTACAATATCACTAATTGTGCTAGTGCTGATAATAATGCTCTTTCAGTATTAGCTGTTAAACAAGCTGCTTTTAATATGATTCCTGTTCAGGTTTCTTGTTCTTGGTATGATGAAACAGAATTTATTTCGACTCAGTTTCAGAATTACCTTGCTGGTATTTGGTCTAGGAAAAACTTTTCATTGGACATATTAAGTATGAGAAATAAGATCCATGACATAGAATATGTCAATAAACGTAGGTTAGAATTTGCCAGTACAGCCTAGGGATATTTACTAGCTTCAGGAGGCTCCTGCCATCCTTTTTTCTGTGCTTAAGTGGGGACTGACACTTGGGGGCCTGATGGGTATGGGTTTCTTAGCCTGTGCTTGAGTTCCTTGTGTGTTACATTTTCTTTTTCAATAGCATCAATGAATACAAGGGCATTTGCATGAATTTAAATTATATATCTCTAACAACCCCATTTGATATGGAGGTAAACCAATGATGTGTTAAGAGTAAAATTGTGGTTTTTCCAATCTCAGACAGAGTCTCATAAAAATCGCATCTGAGTCCTTGATGACTGAGAGACCAAAAAGACAAGGGGTTCCAAATCTGTTTGATAGGCCTAGAAAGTGGGTTGCTCCCATGAAGACAAGAGGTACTGTCAGAATCTGTTGTTTTGTGTTTCTGGCTATCTAGTCATGCTGAGAGAAAAAAGAAAGTGCTGTAGGAAGTAAGTAAAGTTTGGTCTTTCTGTTTAAATGTATGGCTATCATGTTTCTCTGACCAATCTCATCCTCTGTAGGTCATGGTCAATACAATCAAAAGTAATTGCGTATGTTTGTTTAAAATGTATATGTGTGCCTAAGTGTTTATAAGGTTCATAAACGCATATGTATAAAAAGCAACAATATAGGTTGCCACGTGGTATGACTCCGCCATCTTAAAATTACCTCCTGAAATGTAATGTGACCTGTGACCACCTTCTTAATAGCTACATGTTTCCTTCTAGATTAAAAGGATGGGTTATTTTAAATTGATATTGGCTTTAGAGATTGGATTGTTTGCACTGGTAAATTCTGTTTTTTAAAATTCTGATTTTGACTTTTAAAATTTGACTTCTAGTTTTGGTTATGGTTTGTGACTTCTGTCCTACAAAACAGGTGCTTTATTTTGGTATTTCAAAAACAGGCTTTGAAAAATGTTTAAATGTTTAAGACTATAAAATCTTTAAAGTTTATCAGGCATTTTAGACAATGATCTTGGGTAGTCTAACATAAAATTTAAAACAGTTTCTCAATCCTTTGGGGGAGAACAAAAAACTTTGGTATTTATTTTATTAGTTTTACTAAATGAAATCAAGCCATATGGTTTGAGGTAATTAAAAAAAATACAGTCTTTTACAACGTATCTTGTGAAGAGCTGTTTGCTTGTTAACCTGCTTTGTTTAAGGAAAAACATGTTTCCACCCTGTCTTTATTTTGAGACAGAGAAAAGAGGAAGTTTTACCAAGTTCCCTTAAGATTGTTCTAAGTTCCTTAGAGTTTGTTTAGGTGAACTTGGACCATATCTGCTACAGGGAAATAATTTTAGAAAAAGATTTTGGCAGTTTCAGAACTTTTTTTGTATTAATGTAACTTGTTTTTGTTTTGCCTATAAAAAAACAAATCTTGGATGCTGGGCTCCAGCAAGATGTTGTCAGGATGGAAAGGGTTTTGATGAGAGTTTTTATGTTTTCTAAAAAGCAAGAGAGAGAGCAAGACATATTAAGGAAAAGAATACCTTGTCTAAAGTAAGAATGTCTGGTTAAGCCAGAAAAGGGAGCTAGGAACCTGCAGGTATATATATAATGTTGCAGAAGGTTTTGTATGTATAAAAAGCCAGAGAATAAATATTATTGGAGAAAGAACTGTATTTAAAAATGTACTTTATTTAAAAGGCATGTGATTCTTCATTGCAAAATGTTCTCTTATGCTCTATTAAGGGAAAAGAATTCTGGCTGATAGGTTTGGTGTGGCCAGAATATTTCATACAGTTTAAAATTGTTCCATACTATGATTTTATGCAGTTGGTTCTAAAACTTATTTGATCACAATGTTAAAACTTTAGGTTATAGGAAAATTATAAATGTTTTCAAGTACTTTTGGTTATGGGAGGTAACACTATCAGCAATACCTAATGGCTATGTTTGCTATTGTCAGTCACAGACTGTGCTAACACATGGCTAGCAGCTATGATGGTTCGGGGATGGCAAGTGGAGCTGTAGTTTTGCTACCATATTTGTTTAGGGATTTCAGCTGAGTTCAGTTACACTTGGTTACATGTGGCTAGCTGCTATGCTGGTCCAGAGATAAAAAGGGTGGAGCCATGAGTTTGCCTCCATTTTGTTTAGGTATCTCAGTTATGTTCGGCCCTCTGATTAATGCTAAATTCAACGCTTTTTACTGTTCAATTTTAATGTAAAGTGGTAGGATCAGCAAGATTTGCTAGCCTCTCTATAAATTGAATCTGATTAAAAGGTTTGCTTTAATTTTAGTTCAGAAAGAGCAGATTTAAAGTTATGCTAACAACTGCAGTTAGTTAAGATGTTGAGCTTTACCTAGTATCTTTGTTTAGGTTTGTTTAAGGTTTAGCTTAGGATGGGTAACCATAAAGTTTGAAAATTTGGTTCTAAAACATGCACCTAAGGAATATGCCAGAATTAGAGATTATAGCTTTCTGTTTTATGGGACACAGTTTAGAGCAGATGATAAAGACAAGGAATAACTCATATATGCTGGCCATCAAGCTTGTCAGAGATCTGATGAATATGGCATTTTAACTGTGTAAGCTTATTGTAACTGAGAGTCCCCAAATCCTGGCAATAGCTCCCAAAGGTCTCCACGAAAATTTGGGCATGACTGATGATGGTGACTCTGGATTATGGTATGCTAACCTCTGGGCAATAATGCCTCAACTGGCTCACTGCTAGGGCCCAGACTAAACTGTGAACAAAGCTATGAACACCCGGAGAGCTATTGTTTCACATTGCAAGAGGCAAGGTGTGGTCAATCTCTCATGTTCCTCTTTCCACAGAAGCAGTCTCTCATCTTCTGTGCCTGGCAGGAACACCTTTGTTCAGGATGCCATGAGACCACAGGAGCCAGGGACACTGCTTAGGTGATGGACTAATTAGTAATCTCTGTCATTTTGATTGGAACATGGATTGGTATATTTATTTATGTTATAATTTATCCTTCTCAGGTCTCTGATCACTTTGATGTCTAGGCTAAGCTTACAGTAGCTTTGCAGTTAGAGAGCAGACAATTAGATTCACTGTTCACTCATCGATCAGTTCATTAGCTAGAACTACTAGGTACTAGATCTCTTATTTTGAAAGGAAAACAGGTTTGCCTTGTTCACAGAATTCATGTCAGTTGCTTGTGTCTTAAGATATATAGCTAGATTAAAAATATAGAGAGAGCTTTTGTAGGGTCTGAGGATATAGGAGTTTAGGTTGTAAAAATCTAGAAAGTGTTATTTGGTTTGGAAAATGTTTCAGGGTTGATAAATGCAAAAAATATTGGAGTGTCTAAGCTGATGTTTAATGTATATAATTATGAGTTATAAAGATATAAAAATGTTTTAAAGCACATTAAAAATGGGAAATACTTCCTCCCCCCTTTGCTACTGTTGTGCTTATGTTATAAGATTTTGGAAGTTCAGAATTTTGGCATTGATCAATAGAGTTCTGATAAGTTGATGGGGCACTGACTGCTTATTATTCATTCACCAGCTTGAGATTTTCATTTCCTTTGGTTGTCTTCTGATAGACTTAAAGGTGCTTCTCTTCATGTTAAAAAACATCTATTCAATGTGTATATCTGACCCAAAAGTCATAGCTTTTAGTATGGTATTCTTAATATCTGCCATTTCTTGGATAGACTTTGACACAGGATTATCTTAAACCTATTCATTTTAGTTACTTTATAAAGAAAAATCCAAACATCCAGGATTTAGCATTAAACCCAGTAATGTATTTCTGCCTAACTTTCCAGTGTAAACATGGAGATGGGTGCTAAAAGTAGATGCTGAGTGTTCAAAAATGGCCAAGCTCTATTGGTGGCTGATTACCAACAGCTGTACCCACAGAAAAATTGTTAAGAGTTCCAGACTGGGGACACACTTAAGTTGTTTATAAAAGGTTACAAAACAAACAGCTATCTTATGCTCATTCCGTTGGATGTAGTTTTACCTGTTACTCTCAGAATATTGTTATATTAGATTTGGTGATATGTTACTTTTCTGATTTTTTTTGTAATATATTTTTCCTTTTGTGTGCCAAAATTTTATGAGTTTCAGGAAATCAAAAAGTCATGAGACCTGGATCTGGCATAGCTCAAACAGATCCCAGATGAGTTTTCGCCTGGTCTTGGGATTCTTTGCTTTTCCCATTCAAGAGACAAATTTTAACTTCTGTCTCCAGTCTGAACTGATCTCAGCAGATTTTTACCTGTTTGACTCTGTTCAGGGATCAGCTATGGAATGCAAGCTGAAATATGGACTTCCTAGAAATTGACATGATTGCTCCCTGCTTCTTCAGGTAGATCAAATACCAGATGCTTAGAACTGCTCCCATTGCCCAGCCTTAGACTGGCATTTCAGCCTCCCTAGCCCCTGATGCTAACAGTCCATTGTCAGAACAGAAGAAGCTCCAGAAGATGGAGCTTTGGTCCAAAATTCAACCTAGCAAGCTGAAATGCTGAATCAAAAGGAGCTCCCTGACATTAGCTATTATCTTGGGCATCTGCTTAGCTGAAATGGAAACTATTATCGCAGTAACTGGGCTAAAAGACTAGAGAGACCCTAGAGAGAAAGGATAATAGTTCTTCTTGACTTACTACCCCTATATCCACCCTGAAGGAACAACTACTCATTTTGATTATTATCTTTGGACCTTGTATTTTAAATTGCTTGATCGCTTTCACAAAGAAATGTTTGGGAGAAATACACTAATGGTACTCAGATCCCATTGTAAAAAGGTAAATCTATAGGATACAAGAGGTCATACCTGGAAGACCCAAGATTGGGTCTTCAAATGATCATGGGAACAGGGAAATGAGAGACCAAAGAGATTAAAAATTAGCAGCTATTATTAAGTAATGCCTGAACTTTGTAGGTGGAAAAGTCCAGCCATGCCCTGAGGGAAGAACTTGCCTTACTGCATTCTTTTCCCACCCACTAGAGATACAGTTGCTAGGAAACTGGCCAATCCCCTAGGGAAGAACACCAGGTCATTAATCATTTGGGGACCTTCGTATAGCCAATCAATTAAAAATGTAGCATTTTGACCAATAGATGCTTGCCAGGCAGGAATTGCCCCTGCCTTGGGCAAGCTTGGAGAGACCAGAATCTTTAAATCACCGAGCTAACTTGAGCACAAGGCTCTCAGCTCTCACTGCTTTGGCAGTGGGGGGTATGAGCCTGAGCTGCAGCTTGTAATTGGTAATAAAAAGTTCCTCATGTGGTTTGCAACAGATTCTGCTCCTAGTGGTGGTCTTTTGGGGTATCACGATTTGGGCACAACAATGACAAGTAAGGAAAAATGCACATTTCACCAACCTAAGACAAGCTCTCCATAAAACAAAAAAGGGGGAACTGAAGGAGTCTGGTAATTGGAATTCTGCCTCCTGGCCATGGCATATGTGGGTGTTACCTATGTTCCATGTCTCAGAGACAGTCCTTGCCAGTCTCTGCAAGTAGAATGTTTTGAGCCTAAGAAGTAGATAACAAGCTCCCTAGATCCAGAGAATACTCTTGGTGTAACATTGAATGAATCCCTGGATACCTTTCCAGATGGCACAGATGTGTTGCTACTGTGAAAAAAAAATTGCTTGTACCCTTTTCTTTATGTGTTGTTTGCATGTTCAGTAACTTAGACTTGAACAGGAATCTGCCTTGTCTCCATTCTTCGCATCTCTGTCCGCACATTTATACTCCATCTTTCAGATGGACCCTGTTAGACCAGCCTACAGGCATGCCAGGTTACCTTCTCCTTTTCCTGCTCTTAAAGATTCAATACCCCAGGGAACCCTAGGCTCTGCCAGCCTATTATATAACTAAGAATGTGAAGGTACATTTATTCAGTACACCAGTAACTGCTCAGTTCAAATTCACAATGTAGGAAATTACAGAACCAAGACCTCAGTTGGAGACCACCTTCTCATTCAATACAATCCCCTTAATCCCACATCACTTTGAGGTTTCTCTACTTAGGAAGCTGTCCAATTAAAGAAAGATTAAAGTTTCATTTCCTACCTGACAATGTCACAGAGGTAAACAGGAGTAAAGGTGTGGGATCTGGATAAAGAGATGAGATAAAGGCTTATTGTGTTTCATAAGAAAGTGTCAAGTGTGCTAAGGAACAGTGATACTATACACTGAGAAAAGATTGTTTACTCATCTCCATGGAAACCTCATGATTCTCTCAGGGGCTAATTGGCTGAGAGGAGAATGATGCTATACCAAAGGTGAAAGCCAGTAAGAGTTTCAGGAGCCAGTAATTACAATGGCGAAGTGGACAGCATGCTTGAGAGAAAGCCTGCGCAGCCATACAAGCTTCAATCTGTGCAGCCAAAAACACACAACCCAGAGATGACAGTTCCTGTGTCCAAGATTTTTTGTTCAGCAAAAGTGTCACACATTTTTTTTTTCATTTGGTCACAAATAATGTCATGTGTCCTTGATATGTGGATTTCCCATTATCACAGATTCCATTATTTGTTAAATGAACAGATATGTCCTCAGTCAGTGAATTACTTATTGTGAAAATATGCCCTGACCAAGGCAAATATAAAAAAAAACAACATTTAATTGGGACCTTGCTTATATTTGGACAGAGATCATCCATGATGTCATGTTATCAAGCAGTCATCTGGTTGTAGTCCTTCAACAGAACTGAGATCATCTCATACTGAACTACAAGCAGCAGGATGAGAGAGGGAGACAGACAAAGGCAGACAGAAAAAGAGCTAGAGATACAGATTCAGAAATAGAGAGACCAAGATTGACAGAATCAAAGATAGAACCTGACAGAGACTTAGAGACAAACACTTCATTCTGTATGGTCACTTTCATCGGCATATCAACCTCACAGCACACCCACCTTTAATATAATTCCATCAGGAATCATATTATCTAACAAGACCATACCTCCTAGGCCTTCCCAGACATTTCCTTACTGAAGACTCCACATGTAGATAGATGAGCTTCAAGTGGACAGTGCAATTCAAATTACCAGGAAGTGAAAGAACATAGAGGAACTTCTAGATGAAAAGAACATAATTATCATAATAGTTTTTCATTCAATACAATGATTAAGGTCCCAGGAACTTCTAATACCTAAAGAACAGGAGTGACAATCTCCTTTGGGAAAGTATGGAATATTTACATAACAGAGTATCATTCAGCTAGGAAAATGACATCAGGATATTTTCAGGCAAATGGATGTAACCGGGAAAAATCATTCTGGGTGTAGTAATTAAAATGCAGAAAGACAAATATGGTATATATTCACTTATAAGGAGGTCTCCTAATAGTGGGAGTTAAAGTTCCCATAGGTCATCTAATTGTGACCAACCAGCCTTCCAGTAGGGGGATTGGGTGGCAGTTATGTGAGTTTTGGGGTCAGAAAATCTTACAGAAATTTTAAAGCAACCCATGCTCCTGTTATTAGAATATTTTCTCTCTCTCTGCACTCAACTTATTGATGAGTATAGTCCTCTTTATGGGACTTGAAACTGTGACTTTGATCATATTTCAATGATATATGAACAATACATACTTCAATTGATATATTGAAAATTACAAAATTTTTAGTGAAACACATGGGTAGAAATTTTAACCTGGCAAAAGAAAAAAAGTATAATGTATATTATACGAAATTACATACTCAGTAAAAATAATATGTTGACAACTTTTACAATGACTTTTAACATGGAAAAATTATTCCGCTAAAGGAGGACAGTTTTTTGACATTGTATGGCATGCCTTCTAGAAACTCAGTGTGGTGCAGAGAATCATGAGCTTGAACCAGTGGTTACCCAGGTACCTCAGAGGCCATGAGGTCAGGTGACATCTCTGAACAAGCAGTCCTGGCACTAACTAAACTTTGAGAGAGTTTGTGTTGTGGAAACACATGCTATTGTGTCCGAGGCATATAACATAGATCCATTGCACTATCCGGAAGGCACAGTTTTAACTGTAAACCCCAGTACTAGGAGGCTTCCTCACTGACGACTCAGTCAGACACAGTTGCTGATCCAGTGAGGTCAGCCAATGGAAGCCTGCTCATATAGGGTTGTCAACACAAGTGTGGAAGAGCAACAGCTGTCGAAAAGTTTATTGCCACTCAGTTCTCCTTTTACATACACCTTTCATTCTCTATTTAAGCCATACCAGCCCCAAGAACTGTCTGGTTAACTTCTCAGTTTCTTGCTCTTAAAGATTCAATACCCCAAGAAACCCTATGCTCTGCCAGCCTATTATATCAATAAGATTGTGAAAATTCATATAGTGAGTACTCCATGAATTGCTCAATCCAAAGACAACCTAGGAAATTTCAGATCTAAGACCACAGTAGGAGATAACCTTGTCATTGTGTACTTTCCGCTTAATCTCATATCACTTTGAAGCTTTCATCCTTACAGATATATCCCATTAAATAAACATTACAGTTTCATTTTCTACCTGATATTTTCACAGAGGTAAACAAAGGAAAGGTGTGGGGTCTGGATAAAGAGATGAGATAAAGTCTTGTTGGGTCACACAAGAAAAAGTCACATGGGCAAGGATCACAGATACTGGACACTGAGGAAAGTTTGTTTACTCATCTCCATGAAAACTCAAAATTCTCTTAGGCGTCGATTGGCTGAGAGGGAGAATGATGTCATGAAATAGTTGATATTCAGTAAGAGTTTTAGGAGCCAGTTATTAAAAGGGCCAAAATTGACAGCTTGCTTGAGAGAAAGGCTGAGCACCCCTACATGCTTTCAATCTGGGCAGCTGAAAGCATACATCCCAGAGATGACAGTTCATGTGTCCAAGACACTTATTTCATGAAATGGGTCACATATTTCTTTCAAGTGGTCATTAATGAACTCACATATCAATGTGACTTTCATATTATCAAAGATTCCATGATTATTTCTTAAATGCACAGATATGTCCTCAGTCAGTGAAGTGCATACTGGGAAAATGTTCCCTGACCAAGGCAACTTTTGAACAAAAAGTATTTAATTGGGACCTTCCTTATATTTTTACAGAGATCTTCCAGGGTGTCATGTCAGCAAGATATCATCTTGTGTTAGTCCTTCAGCAGAACTGAGAGCTTTCACACTGAATCACAAGTGGCAGTCAGAGAGAGGGAGATGGAGTGAGACAGAGAGAGAGAGAGAGAAAGAGAGACAGATTCAGAAATAGAGACCAAGAATAACAGAAACAAAGTGACAAAGAATGAGAGACAGAGACTCCATTCAGTCTGGTCACTTTAATTGGCACATCAACCACAAAGCACACCTCTTATAATTTAACTAAAAAAGGAATTTTAAAAAGATTTTCATTTTATGAATTACCCTTTATTCACTTTGTGTCTCCCCATAAAACCCCCTCCTACCTTCCCAAACTTATCTTCTCTCCCCTATCTCCTTGCATGCTCTTCCCCAAGTCCACCAAAAGGGTACTTCTTCTCCTTCCTTCTGATGCTACTCCATTAGATCTCATCAGGAGTGGCTGCATTATCTTCCTCTGTGGCCTGGAAAGACTGCTCTCCCATAAGGGTGAGGTGATCAACCAACAGGCCAACCAGTTCATGTCATAGGCAGTTCCTGTTTCCAATACTGTGGAAGGACTTTGGGCATTGTATTGCTGTGGGCTACATCTGTTCAGGGTTTCTAAGTTATCTCCATGCATTGTACTTGTTTAGAATATGAGTCTAAGGAAAGACTCCTGTGTTCAGATATATATATATATATATATATATATATATATATATATATATCTGAAATATATATATATTTGGTTCTGATGCTATCCTTGAGGAGCTCCTGTCCTCTCTAAATCTTAGTATTTCCTACTTTTTTTTATTAGATTCCATGTATTCTGCCCAAGAGTTGGCCATAAGTATCAGCATCTGCTTTGATAGTCTGAAGAGCAGAGCCTTTCAGAGGCCATGTGTAGCAGGGTACTAACTTGTTTCCTGTTTTCTCTTTCATCTGATGTCCATCCTCTTTGCCTTTTGGGATGGGGATTGAGCATTTTACCCAGAGTCCTCCCTATTGATTAGTTTATTTATTTAAGTGTACAGATTTTTGTAGGTTTATCCTATATTATATGTATATATGTGTGAGTATAAACCATGTGTGTCTTTCGGCTCATGATGATCTTTTCCAGTTCCCACCATTGACCTGCAAATTTCATGATTTCCTTGTTTTTTATTGATAATATTCCATTGTGTGGATGGACCACAATTACTGTATCTATTCTTCAGTTGGAGGGCATCTGGATTGTTTCCAGGTTTGGACTATTACAAATAAAGCTGCTACAAACATGGTTGAGCAAATGTCATTATTGTGTATTTGAGCCCCTTTTGGATACATGATTAGGAATAGTATAGCTGGATCTTGAGGTAGCACTATTAATAGTGGTCTGATAATACACCAGATTGATTTCCAGAGTGGTTGTACAACTTTATATTCCCACCAGCAGTGGAGGAGGGTTCCCCTTTCTCCACAACCTCTCCAGCGTGTTTTGTCTATTGAGTTTTTGAACTTGGACATTCGGATGGGTGTAAGGTTAAATCTTAGGGTCATTTGAATTCGCATTTTCTTGATGGCTAATGACATTGAGCATTTCTTTAAGTGCTTCTCTGCCATTCTATATTCCTCTACAGAGAGTTCTCTGTTTAGCCTGTTCCCCATTTTTTAAGTGGATTACTTGGTTTGCTGCTTTTCAGCTTCTTTAGTTCTCTCTCTCTCTCTCTCTCTCTCTCTCTCTCTCTCTCTCTATATATATATATATATATATATATATGTGTGTGTGTGTGTGTACTGGATATGAGTCCTCTGTCAGATAAAGGGTTGGTGAAGATTCTTTCCCAATATGTAGGCAGTTGCTTTGTTTTGATGACAGTGTCCTTTGTTTTACAGAAGCTTTTCAGTTTCATGAGGTCCCATTTATTGAATGTTGCTCTTAGAGCCTGTGCTGTTAGTGTTCTGTTCAGGAAATTTTCTCCTGTACCAATGAGTTCTAGGGTATTCCCCACTTTTTTTTTTTCTAGCTGATTTAATGTGTCTGGTTTTATGTTGACGTCTTTGGTCCACTTGGACTTCAATTTTGTGCAGGGTGATAAATATGGATCTATTTTCATTTTTCTACATGTAGACATCCATTTGGATGAACACCATTTGTTGAAGGTGCTATCTTTTTTACATTGTATGATTTTGCCATCTTTGTCAAAATCAGGTGAACATAACTGTGTGGGTTTATTTCTGTGTCTTCTATTTGGTTTCATTGATCCACCATTCTGTTTCTATGCCATTACCATACAGTTTTTATTTCTGTTGCTCCATAAGACACCTTGAGATCAGGGATGCAGATAACTCCAGAAGATCTTTTATTGTAGAGGATTGTTTTCACAATTTGGTTTCTTGTTTTTCCATATGAAGTTGAGAATTTTTCTTTCAAGGTCTGTAAAGAAGTGTGTTGGTAATTTGCTGTGAATTGCACACAATCTGTAGATTGCTTTTTGTAAGACAGCCATTTTTCCTGTTAATCTTGCCAAGCCATGAGCAAGAGAGATCTTTCCATCTTTTGATAACTTCTTCTCATTCTTTCTTCAGAGACTTGAACATTTTTTCATGCTATTCTTTGACTTCATTGGTCAGGGTCATAACAAGGTCCTTCATGTCTTTTACCAAATACAAGAACACATCAAAATGTCATCCACTATGTCCAAGTAGCTTCATCCAAGGTATGCAATGGTGGTACAATATATAGAAATCCATCAATGTGATCCACCATATTAAAAAAATGAAAGAAAGAAAAACCACATCATACTCTCCTTACACTTTTAAAAAAAACATTAGACAAAATCCAACATCTATTCATGTTTAAAGTTTTGGCAAGATTAGGGATACAAGGCACATATCTAAATATAGTAAAGGCAATATACAGCAAGCCTATAGCCAAAAATAAAATAAACAGAGAGAAACTTAAGGCAATTCCACTGAAATAAGGACATGACAAGGCTTCCCACACACTCCATATCTTTTCAAATTGCTTCTCAAAATCCTTGCTAGAGCAATAAGACAATTGAAGGAGATCAAGGAGAAACAAATCCGACAGGAAGAAGTCAAAGTATCACTGTTTGCGATTATATGATACTTGAGTTAGCATAAAAATCAAACAATGCCTTAACATCTAACCTTTGCTAGATATTTCTTCACTGGGGACTCTGCATGTAAATAGATGGGCATCAAGGGGACATTGCAATTCAAACCACTAGTAAGAAGAGGAAGATGAAGGCACTTCTAGCCCTAAAAGAACATATTTATCCTGAAAGTTTGTCATTTAATACAATGATTAAGGCCCAACAAATTCCAAAGACTAAACAACAGGCCTGACAATTTCCTTATGAAAAAATGTGGAATATTTCCATAATGAAGAATTATTCAGCTAAGAAAATGACATCATAATACTTTCAGGCAAATGGATGGAACCAGAAAAATATCATCATGGCTAAAGAAACTAAAATGCAGAAAGCTAAAATGGTATATATTCACTTTTTAGGGGTTCCCCTAAGAGTGGGATATAAAGTTCCGATGAGAAATCCATCATGACCAATCCAATGTTCCACTAGGTTGGGTAGCAGTTAATTGAGTTGTTGGGTAGCAGTTAATTGAGTTGTTGGGTTGGGACATGCTATGGAAATTTTCAAGCAACCCAGGCTGTTGTTATTAAAATATGTCTTTCTCTGTCCTCAACTGATAGATCAGTGCCATGTTCTTGTACACAGAGAGATGCTTCCTTCTGCATCAAATGGGAATTCATACAAAACCACAGTCTGATATTTATGCAAAGAGAGACCTTAAAACACCCAGCTCTAAATGTGATTTCATTATGAAATTCTCCCTCCCCTCAGCACTTTGGGAAGTGTGCAGGAGAGAAGCCAGAAAGAGTGTCATAAGCAGAAGGAATTGAGGACACAAGGAAAACAATGCTATGAGGATCAGACCACAGAGTAAGATGATGCAGCCAGCCTTGATGAGACCTGATATGCTAAAGTCAGATAGAAGAGTGAGGAGGTCCTCCCCTATCAGGGAACTAGAGAAAGGGCATAACAGTTTAAAATGGGGGTTTGTGGGAAGATAGAGGAGTCATTATAAGCGATACAAAGTGAAAAAAGTATAATAAATGAATACATAAAAAAAAACTGTGTTCAAGGTGATAAAATATAGGGCTCATCAGGACTGATGGCTTCTTCTTGGGGGTGGTGCCAGGGTGTGACAATGTTGAACTCAGTTTTCTTTAACTGACTTGGCACTGAGACTCTCATCATGTTCCAATAAGTATGTGAACAACACATACTTCAATTGAGCTATTTTAAAGAAAAAAAATTGTGACACATGGGAAGGAATTTGAACCTGGGATTATTGGGAAAAGACTGTAATGTATATTATATGAAGTAACCACATAATCAGTAAAAATAATATGTTGACCACTTTTACACTGATTTTTAACATGGAGAAAATATTCCACAAAAAGTAGAGCAGAGTTTTACTTTGTAAGGCATGGTTTCCAGGAACTCATTATGTAGCAGAGAATCCTAGCTGTGAACTAGTAGTTACCCAGTCTACCTCAGACTGCATGGGTTCAGATGGACTGAGAAAGTAGTCCTGGCACTAAACTATGATTAGAGGGTTTTTCTGGAGGACCAAAGCAGAAAACACAGCTGTTTTTGTGTCCTAGTCATATAACACAGACCAATCGCTAAGTCCTTAAGTCCCAGTTTAAACTATAAACCTCAGAATCAGGAGGGTTCGTCACTGACCACTGAAGAGGACACAACTTCAGAAGCAATAAGATCAGCCAAGGAAACCCTGCTCATAGAGGGTTGATAAAACTAGTGTGGAACAACACCAGATGTCAAATAGTTTACTTCTCTTAGTTCTCCTTTTATACTAACTGATCTTTCTCTGTTTCAACAAAAACAGTCCCAGGAATTACCTGGTTTCCTTTTCTTTTCCCTCCTCTGAAAGACACAATACCTGAGGGAACCCTAGGTCCTGCAAGCCTATTATATAAATAAGAATTTGAAAGTACATTTAGTGAGGACTTGATTAACTGCTCAGTTCAAAATCAAAACCTAGAATATTTCAGAACCAATACCACAGTAGAAGACTACCTTGTCATTTGGTAATTCCCCTTAATCCCACCTCACTTTAAATCTTTCCTCCTAAATCATGAAATTTGCTCTTAGTATAGAAAAAGTGTCATATTTATTTTAGTGGTCATTAATAAAGTCACTTATCCTGGACATGTGATTTTCACATTGCACAGATTCCATTTTTATTTGTTAAAACCACAGATATTTCCTCAGTCAGTGAATTACTTCTTGTGAAAAAGCTCCCTGCCCAAGGCAAATCTTTGAACAAAAAGCATTTAACCTTGCTTATATTTTTACAGAGACTATCCAGGATGTCATGTCAGTGAGTAGTCACCTTGTTGTAGTCCTACAGCAGAAGTGAGAGATTTTCATACCATCAGCAGCAGGCAAATAGATGTAGAGAGAGATAGCAAGCTCTAGAGACACAGATTCAGAAAAAGAGACACTGAGACTAACAGAAACAAATATGTAAAGTGTCACAGACTGAGAAACAGAGACTCCATTGTGTCTGGTCACTTTAATTGGCATATATACCTCAAAATACATCCTCCTATCATATAACTCCAATTGTAATTATATTATCTAACATGGCTATAACTCCTAACCACTCCCAGATATTTCCTCAATGTGGACTAAACAAATAAATAGATGAGCTTCAAGGGGAGATTGGAATTGAAATCACGAGGAAATGGTAGAAGATGGAGGGATTTTTAAGCTAAAAGAAGGCAATTATCCTGATAGTTTGTCATTCAATACAATGATTAATGTCCTAGCAACTTCCAAGGACTAAAGAACAGGTCTGACAATTTCCTTGGGTGAAAATGTGGACTACTTCAACAATGGAGTATTATTCGGCTAAGAAAATGACATCATGATGTTTTCAGGCAAATGGATGGAACAAAGAAATATTATCCTGGTTGAAGTAACTAAAATTCAGAAAGAGAAATATGGTATGTGCTCACTCATTAGGAGGTCTCCTAATAGTGGGGGATAAAGTTCCAACATGGTATCTATTTTAACCAAGCCAGTCTTCCACCATGGGGATTGGGTGGCAGTTAATTGACTTGTTGGGCAGGGCATCCTATCAAAATTTTAAAAACACAGGTTGTTGTTATCAAATTATGCTGCGCTCTGTCCTCAACTAAAAGATCAGTGCCATGATCTTGCATCCAAAAAGATGCTTTCTTTTGCAATAAATGGAATTAAATAGACAACCAGAATCTGATATTATGCAGAGAGAGACCTTAAATCACACAGATATAAATGGGACTTCCCTATGAAATTCTCCTTGCCCTCAGAGCTCTGGGAAGCCTGCAGGAGAGGAGGCAGGAAGAGTGTTATAAGTAGAGGAAATTGAAGACACAAGAGAAACAATGCCCTGAGAATCAGGCTGCAGAAGTAGATGATGCAGCCAGCCTTGATAAGTCCTGCTAATCTAGGGTCAGTCAGAAGAAAGAAGAGACCTCCCCTATCAGGGAACTAGGGAAAGGGCATGGGGGTAGAAGTAGGAGGGTGGTTGGGACAGAAAGGGAAAGGAAAGGGTGCAGTGGGGATTCAAAGTGAACAAATCATAATAAATACACAAGAACAACTGTGATCAAGGTGATAAAGTATAGAGTTCTTCAGGAGAGATGGATTCTTCCTGGGTGTGGTGCTGGGATGCAGCAGGGATGAGCTCAGTTTTCTATAAGAGACTTGGCCTGAGACTCAGATCATGTACACAAACAAACTATACTTGAATTAATGTATTTTAAAGAAAAAAAAATTAGTGTGACACATGAGTAGGAATTTGAGCCTGGGAGCAATGTAAAGATAGTATAAGCTATATTATATGAAATGCCACATAAGCAATAAAAATAATACAACTTTTACAATGAATTTTAACATGGAGAAAAGATTCTGCTAATGGAGGGCAGGGTTTGACTTTGTAAGGCATGCTTTCCAGGAACTCATTAGGTTGCAGAGAATCCTAACATTGAACTGTTGGTTACCCTAATAATTCAAACACCATGAGCTCAGGTGGCCCCTCTGAATTAGCCGTGCTGGCACTAACATTATGTTTAGAGGTTTTGTCTTGAAGACCACAGCAGGAAACATAGCAGCTCTTGTGTACAAGACATATAAAACGGTCCCATTTCTCTGTCCTGAAGGCCCAGTTTGAAATTTAAACCCCAGGACTAGAATTTGATTCTCAATGACAACTAAGCAGAACACAGCTACAGACCCAGCCAAGTCAGCCAAGGTCATAGAGGCTTGCCAAAAGTAGGGTAGAACAGAACCAGCTGTCAAATAGGTTATTGCCCCTCAGTGCGCCTTTTCACTAGCAAATCTTTCTCTGTTTCAGTCAAAAGAATCCCAGGAATTGTCTGGTTTCCTTTTCTTTTCCCTGCTCTAGGAGATGAAATATTCCAGGGAACCCTAGATCCTGCAAGCCAAATGTGAATGTACATTTAGTGAATATGAGAGTAAATGCTCAGTTCAAAGTCACAATGTAGAAAATTTCAGATGCAAGACCACAGTAGGAGACCCTTTTGTTTTCTGGTACATTCCATTTAATCCCACATCACTTGGATGCTTCCCTACTTAAGATACTGTCCAATTAAATAAACATTAAAGTTTCCTTTCCTACCTGACATTGTTACAGAGGTAAACAGGAGTATGGTATGGGATCTGTATGAAGGGCTGAGATAAAGGCTTGTTGGTTTTACCAAGAAAAGTCATATGTGCACAGGATTAGAGATACTGGAAACTAAGGAATGTTTGTTTACTCATTTGCATGGAAACATCAAGATTCTCTCAGGTGCTGAATGGCTGAGAGACAGAATGATGTCATGAAACAGGTGAGAGCCAGTAAGAGTTTCAGGAGCAAGTTATTAAAGGGCAAAGTGGACAGCAAGCTCGAGAGAAAGGCTGAGTAGCCCTACATGCCTCACACTCAACAGTAGAAAGCACACAACCCAGAAATGACAGTTCCTGTGTCTAAAACTCATATTTCAGGAAAAATGTGACATATTTCTTTCAAGTGGTCATTAATAAAGTCACGTGTCATTAACATGTGACTTTAACATTATGACAGATTCCATAATTATGTTAAATGAACAGATTTTTCCTCAGGCAGCAAATTACTTACTGTTAAAATGTTCCCTGACAAAAGGAAATCTTTGAACAAAAAGCATTTTTGGGGACCTTGCTTATATTTTGACAGAGACCATCCATGATGTCATGTTATCAAGCAGTCATCTTGCTGTACTCCTTCAGCAGAAGTGAGAACTTTCCATATAGAACCACAAATGAAATGTAGAGAAAGGGAGACAGAGAGAGAAAGATCTAGAGAGACAGATTCAGAAATATAGAGACCAAGTCCGACATAATTAATATATAAATTTACAGAGACTGAGAAATAGAGACTCAATTATGTCTGGTCACTATCAGACACTGGCATATCAACTTCAAAGCACACCCTTCTATAATATGACTCTAATAGGATTACATTGTCTAACATGGCCATAACTCCTACCTCTCTCAGATATTTCCACACTTGGGACTCCACATGAAATAGAGAACTTTAAGGGGACATTGCAATTCAAATCACCAGAATTGAAAATAAGATGGATTGACTTATATGCTAAAAGGACATTGTTATCTTGATATTTTGTCATTCAATACAATGATTAATATCCCATAAACTTCCTAGGTCTAAAGAACAAGACAGACAATATTCTTTGGGGAAAATGGGGAATATTTCCATAACAGAGTATTATTCAGGTAAGAAAGTGACATCATGATGTTGTCAGGCAAATGGGTGGAACAAAGAAATATCATCCTGGTTGAAGTAATTAAAATGCAGAAAGAGAAATATTGTATGTATTCACTTATTATGATGTCTACAAATAGTGGGGGATAAAGTTCCAATAGGCCATAGTTTGTGACCAAACCAGTGTTCCACTGGAATTGGGTGACATTCAATTGAGTTGTTGAGCCAGGGTATGCTTCACAAATTGTAAGCAATGCAGGCTCTTGTTATTAAAATGTTTTTCTCTGCCCTCAACTGATAGATCAGTGCCATGTTCTTGTACACTCAGAGATGCTTCCTTCTGCATCTAATGGGATTTCATACAGAGACCCACTGTCTGATATTATGCAGAGAGAGAGAGAGAGACCTTAAAACACCCAGCTCTACATGGGATTTCCTTATGAAATTCTCCCTCCCCTCAGAACTCTGGGAAGCCTGCAGGAGAAGAGGCAGGAAGAGTGTCAAAAGTAGAGGGAATTGAGGACAGGAGGAGTACAATGCCCTGAGAATGAGGCCACAGAGGAAGATGATGCAGCCAGCCTTGTTTAGACCTGATATGCTAAGGTCACACAGAAGGGGAAGGAGAACCTGCACATCTGGGAAATAGAGAAAGGACATAAGGATAGTAGAAGTAGTGTGGGTGGGACTGTAAGCAGAAACAGGAGTGGGCATCAGAGAGGATACAAAGTGAGCAAATGGTAATAAATAAGAAAAAATGTGATCAAGGTTATGAAGTATAGAGCTCTTGAGGACTTAATAGCTTCTTGTGGGTTGTGTTAGGTTACAGTAAAGATGAACTCAGTTTTCTTTACAGGTCTTGGCACTCAGACTCTGATAATATTCCAATAAGTATATGAACAATACATACTTCAGTTGATATATTTTAAAGAAAAACAGAATTTTAGTGTGACACATGGTAGGAATTTGAACCAGTGAGCAATGGAAAAGGAGTATAATGTATTTTATATGAAATTCCAACATTATCAGTAAAAATAATATGTAGACAAATTTTACAATAACTTTTAAGATGGAGAAAAGATTTGGGTAAAGAAGGGCAGAGTATGACTTTGTAAGGCATGCTTTCCAGGAACTCATTATGTAGCAGAGAATCTCAGCCATGAAGTAGTGTTTGCCCAGTTACCTTAGACCCCATGATCTCAGGGAACACCAGTGAACTAGCAGTTCTGGCACTAACACTTCTTTTAGAGGGTTTGCCAGTATGACCACAGCAGAAAACACAGCTGTTCTTGTGTCCTAGGCATTTAACATGGACCCTTTTATCTGCATTGAAGGAACATTTTTAAATGAAAACATCAGAACGAGGAGGGTTCCTCACTGACACTGAATAGGATACAGATGCCAATCCAACCAGGTTAGACAAAGCAACCCTACTCATAATGGGTTGTCAACACTAGTATGGAAAAGCACCAGCTGTTAAATAGTTTAATGCTTCTCAGCTCTTTTTTTACATATGCAATCTTTATCTTTTTCAGACAAGTTCCAGGAATTGCCTGATTTTCTTCTCTTTTCCTTGATATTAAAAACTCAATACCCCCAGAAACCTTAGACCCTTCCAGCCTATTATATCAATAAGAATGAGAAGGTAAAGTTAGTGAGTAGAGAATAACTAGTTCAAATTTACAACCTAGAAAATTTCAGAACAAAGACCACAGTAACAGACTACCTTGTCATTTGATACATTCCTCTTAATACCACATCACTTTGATGCTTCCCTACTTAGGAAGCTGTCCAATTATGTAAACATTAAAGTTTAATTTCCTACCTGACTTTTTTAGAGAGGTAAGCAAAAGTAAATGTGTGGAATCTGGATAAAGCGATGAGATAAAGGCTTGTTGGGTTTCACAAGAAAATGTCACATGTATACAGGATCAGAGATACTGGACACTGAGCAAAGTTTGTTTACTCATCTCCATGGAAACCTCAAGATTCTCTCAGGTGGTGATTGGTGTTGAGAGGCAGAACGATGTCATGCAAAAGGTGAAAGCCAGTTAGAGTTTCAGATGCCAGTTATTAAAAGGGTCAAGTGGACAACAAGCTTGAGAGGAAGGCTGAGCAGACCTACATGTCTCAATCTGCTAAGCTGAAAGCACATAACCTATAGATGACACAATTCCTATGTCCAAGACTCTTAGTTCAGGAAAAGTGTCACATATTTCTTTCAAGTGGTCATTAATAAAGTCAATTGTCCTGGACATATGATTTTCACATCATCACAGATTCCACTATTATTTGTTAAATGCACAGATATGTCCTCAGTTGGTGAATTAATTACTGTGAAAATGTTCCCTGTCCAAGGCAAGTTTATGAACAAAAAGCCTTTAGTTGGAACTTTGTTCTTATTTTTACAGAGACCATCCAGGATGTCCCATCAGCAACTAGTCATATTTTTGTAGTCCTTCAGAAGAACTGAGAGATTTACATACTATAAGCAGCAGGCAGAGAGATGTAGACAGAGATACAAAGAGTGAGAGAGAGATTCGGAAATAGAAACACTGAGACTGACAGAAAAAAGATAGACAGTGACAGAGACTGAGAGACAGAGACTGCATTCTCTCTGTTCACTTTCACTGGCATATCAATATCAAAGCACTCCTTCCACTAGTATAACTCCAATATGAATTATAGGACATACCTTATAACAGTTCCCTTACATTTGCTTACTGGGGACTAAATATGTAAATAGATGGGCTTTGAGGGGACGTTGCAATTCAAATCACCAGGGAGTAGAAGAACATGGAGGGAATTCTAGCCTAAAAGAACATTGTTATCCTGAAAGTTTTTCATTTAATACAATGATTAAAGTCCCAGTAACTTCCAAGGTCTAAAGAAGAGGACTGACAATCTCGTTTGGAGAAAATGTGGAATATTTCCATAAAAGTGTATTATTTAGCTAAGAAAATGACATCAGGATATTTTCAGGCTAATGGATGGAACCACAAAAAATCATCCTGGGTGAAGTAACTAAAATGCAGAAAGACAAATATGGTAAGTATTTACTTTTTAGGAGGATTCCTAATAGTGAGGAATAAAGTTCCAATATGCCATCTATTGTAACCTAACCAGTCTTCAACTGGGGGAATTGGGTGGCAGTTACTTGCGTTGTTGGACCATGGCATGTAATGGAAATTTTCAAGGAACCAAGGCTATTCCTATTAAAATATGTTGCTCTCTACCCTCAATTCGTAGATCAGTGCCATATTCTTGTATCCACAGAAATGAGATTCCTTGCAGAGACCCACAGTCCAATATTATGCACAGAGAGACCTTAAAACACACAGCTCTAAAATGGGGTTTCCCTGTAAAATTCCCCCTCCTCTCAGACCTCTGTGAAGCCTGCAGGAGAGGAGGCAGGAAGAGTGTCATAAGGAGAGGGAATTGAGGACAGAAGGAGAACAATGCCCTGAGAATAAGGCTGCATAGTAAGATGATGCAGCCAGCCTTGATAAGTCCTGATAAGTTAGAGTCAGATAGAAGGGGGAGGAGGAACTCCCCTATCAGGGAACTAGAGAAGTGGCTTAGGCTTAGAAGAAGGAGGTGAGTGGGACTGGAAGGAGAAAAGGAAGGGGGCAGCAGAGGTGACACATAGTGAACAAATTGTAATAAATGAATACATAACAAAAACTATGATCAAGTGGATGAAGTATAAACCTCTTCAGGACTGATGACTTCTTGGAAGTGGTTGCATGGTGAAGCAAGGATGAACTCACTTTTCTTTAAGGAACTTGGACTGAGACTCTGATCATGCTCCAATGAGTATATGAACAAGACATACTTGAAATAGTGTATTTTAAACAACAACAACAAAAAATTTTAGTGTAACACATAATTATGAAATTGAACCTGGGATTAAAGGAAAAGGAGTATATTATATATTATATGATATTCCCACCTAATCAGTAAAAATAATATGTTGGCAACTTATACAATGACTGTAAAAATGGAGAAAAGATTCCACTGAGCAAGCAGTCCTTGCATGAACACTATGTTTAGAGGGTTTGTCTGGAGAACCACTGAAGGAAAAACAGCCGCTCTTGTTTCCTAGCCATATGGCATGGAGCCAGTTCTTTGTCTTAAAGGCTTAGGTATAACTGTAAACCCCAGGACAAAGAGATTTGCTTACTCACCATTGAGTAGAACATAGCTTAGTTGAGAGAAAGTCTGAGCAGCCCTATGTACCTCAATCTGAGCGGCTGATTGCACACAATCCAGTGATGACAGTTCCTGTCCAAGTCTCTTAGTTCAAGAATTGTGTCACATATTTCTTTCAAGAGGTCATTAATAAAATCACCTGGTTTGATAGCAAAGTGGAATTTTGGCATCACAATGGTATTATGACATCACAATGTAATGATAACATTACAATGCTATTATGATATTACAATACTCTTATGCCATTATATGGCATGATATCATTTTTCACATAGTTCCTAGTTCCCCTCCCAGCTTGGCTCTCCTAGTTCTGCCCTTGCCTTTTATTCTTCCCATTCATTTCCTGCACTCTGTCTCCTCCCTTCTTTCCTGTCCTCTGGCTCATCTCCTCTCCTTGCTCAAAATTGTGGCTAGTTGCTGTATTTTGCCCAGTTTACACAAATTTGAGACAGGATGCATAAAATAAGTATCAAAATACAATATCTGTATTTAAACCAGAGAGCAGGGGTAAAAATCAGCATTTGAATAAATGAAGGTAAGGTGTATACAATTCAAGAGAATATTATTCCAACAAAGTTATATCAAATCACAATGCTATGATAACATCACAGTGCTATTATAACATACCAATGGAGTCATGACATCAAAATGCTATTATGACATCACATAGCTTATATGACATCACAAGGCTATTATGCTATTATAATATAACAATTATATTATTACATCAATATGATATAATGACTTCACAATGGTATGGCATCACAAAGGTATTATTATTTTACAATGGTTTTATGACATTACAATGCTCATTTGTCATCCCAATGTAATTATGATGTTACAGTAGTATGGCATCACAATACTATGATGACTGCATAAATATATCATGACATCACAATGGTATTTTGACATCAAACTGATATTATGATGTTTAAAAATGCTATTATGACTTCATAAAGGTATTAGTTCACAGTGATATTAGGACAACACAATGAGATAACATCACAATGCTGTTATGACACCATAATGCTATTATGACATCACAATGGTATTATGGATTCACTATGGTATTATGACATCAAAATGCTATAATTACATCAAAATGGTATGACATCTCAATGATATTATATCATCACAATGATATGACATCAAAAATTTTATTATGACATCACAATTATATTATGATGTCACAAAGGTATGGCTTCTCAATGTTATTATGACATCACAGTGATAGAATGATATTAAAATGCTATAATGACATCAAATTTGTATTATGATGTCACAATGCTATGATGACATCTAATGCTATGATGACATCTCAATGGTATTACATCATAACATATGTTACATTATAACATATCAGTGATATTATGACAACACAATGCTATTATTTTATATTATAATTATTTTTTAACTTTTATTAATTACACTTTATTCATTTTGTATCCCCCCCCATAAGCCCCTCTATCCTCCCCTCCCAGTCTCACCCTTCTCCCCATGCATGCATGCCCGTCTTCAAGTCCACTGATAGGGGAGGTCCTCCTTTCCTTTCTGATCTTAGTCTATCAGTTCTCATCAGAAGGGGCTGCATTGTCAGGATTCTAGGTTATCTCTATGAATAGTCCTTGGTTGGAGTATGAGTCTCTGGGAAGTTCCCTGTGTTCAAATTTTCTTGTTCTGTTGCTCTCCTTGTGGAGTTCTTGTCCTCTCCAGCTCTTACTGTTTCTTACATAAAATTCTTACATAAAATTCCATTCACTCTGCCCAACAGTTGCCCATCAGGCTCAGCATCTGCTTTGACAGTCTGCAGGGCAGAGGCTTTCAGAGGCTCTCTGTGGCAGGTTCCAAGGTTATTTCCTGTTTTCTTCTTCTGGCTTTCAGAGGACCTCTGTAGCAGGTTCCTAGGTTGTTTCCTGTTTTCTTTTTCTTCTGATGTCCATCCTCGTTGCCTTTCAGGGTGGGGATTGAACATTTTAGTTAGGGACCTCTCTTTTGCTTAGTTTGTTTAGATGTACAGATTTTAGTGGGTTTATTCTATGTTGTATGTTTCTTTGAGTGAGTATATACCGTGTGTCTTTTTGTTTCTGGGACAACTCACTCAGGATGATCCTTTCCAGGTCCCACCATTTACCTGCAAATTTCATGATTTCCTTATTTTTCATTGCTGAGTAATACTCCATTGTATAGATGTACCACTGTTTCTGCATCCATTCTTCGGTTGAGGGGCATCTGGGTCTTTTCCAGCTTCTGGCTATTACAAATAAAGCTGTTACAAACATGGTTGAGCAAATTTCCTTTTTGTGTACTTGAGCCTCTATTGGATATATACATAAGAGTGATATGGCTGGATCTTGAGGAAGTGCTATTTCTAGTAGTGTGAGAAAGTGCCAGATTGATTTTCAGAGTGGTTGTACAAGTTTAGATTCCCACCAGCAGTGGAGAAGGGTTCCCCTTTCTCCACAACCTCTCCAGCATGTGTTGTCACTTGAATTTTTCATCTTGGCCATTCTGATGGGTGTAAGGTGAAATCTCAGGGTTGTTTTGATTTTCATTTTCCTAATGGCTAATGAGGTTGAGCATTTCTTTAAGTGCTTCTCTGCCATTCTATATTCCTCTACAGAGAGTTCTCTGTTTAGCCTGTTCCCCATTTTTTAATTGGATTACTTGGTTTGCTGCTTTTCAGCTTCTTTAGTTCTTTATATATACTGGATATGAGTCCTCTGTCAGATAAAGGGTTGGTGAAGATTCTTTCCCAATATGTAGGCAGTTGCTTTGTTTTGATGACGGTGTCCTTTGTTTTACAGAAGCTTTTCAGTTTCATGAGGTCCCATTTCATGATTGTTGCTCTTAGAGCCTGTGCTGTTAGTGTTCTGTTCAGGAAGTTTTCTCCTGTACCAATGAGTTCTAGGGTATTCCCCACCTTTTTTTTTTCTAGCTGATTTAATGTGTCTGGTTTTATGTTGAGGTCTTTGGTCCACTTGGACTTCAGTTTTGTGCAGGGTGATAAGTATGGATCTATTTTCATTTTTCTACATGTAGACATCCATATGGATGAACACCATTTGTTGAAGGTGCTATCTTTTTTTCATTGTATGGTTTTGTCATCTTTGTCAAAAATCAGGTGTCCATAAGTTTGTGGATTTATTTCTGGGTCTTATGTTTGGTTCCATTGATCCACCATTCTGTTTCTATGCCAGTACCATGCAGTTTTTATAATTGTTGCTCTATAGTACAGCATGAGATCAGGGATGGAGATACCTCCAGAATATCTTTTATTTTAGAGGATTGTTTTAGCAATTCTGGGTTTCTTGTTATTCCATATGAAGTTGAGAATTTTTCTTTCCAGGTCTGTAAAGAATTGTGTTGGCAATTTGATGGGAATTGCATTAAATCTGTGGATTGCTTTTAGTAAGATGGCATCACAATGCTATGATGACATGATTGTGCTATGACATCACAGTGGAATTTTGACAACACAATACTTTATGCTTTAACAATGATATGACATCACCATGCAATGATGATATTACAATTTTATGATGACCTCACAATATTATGATCATATCACAATGCTATTTTGACATGTTATGTTATGACAACACTGTGGAATTGTGACATCACAATGCTATTATGACATCACAATAGAAGCCTTCCTTAACAATGATATGACAGCACAATACTAAGATGACATTACAGTGGTATCACATCCCAATTATATTATGATTTCACAATGGTTTCATGAGGACTTAACAATGCTATTATGATATCACAATTTTATGACACCTCTGTTGTATGTGTTGATTAATATTTACTATTAATATATTTTCTAGTAAAGCTGTTGTTAATCCTAAAGAGCTTTATAACCATATCACCACACAGACTCTGGTTTTATTTAGTTAACCTAGAACACAATGCTGGCCAATAGTTACACCCTCCTCAAACTCTAAGCCATCATAGTTTCCTAACTTTTATGTTTTACCCATTTACTCACATTTTGTAAAATTTTAGGTCTGGTTCATTCTCCACGTAGTTCCTAGTTTCCCTCCCATCCCTGCTTTCCTAGCTCTGCCCTCCCGATTTTTTTCCTCCCACTCATTTACTGCACTCTGGCTTCTTCCCTCTGTCCTGTCCTCTGGCTCATCTCCTCTCCTTGCTCAACATTGTGTGAAGTTGCTTTATTTTGGCCTGTTTACACAAAGTTGAGACAGGATGCATAGAATAAGTATCACAATGTAATATCCAGATTGAAACCAGAGAATTGAGGGGGAGAAATTAGCATTTGAATGAACAAGGGTAAGGTGAGTAATTTTCCAAAGAATATTTTACCTACATTTCCCCCTTTAAGTCCAATAAAAGACTCCTTTTTTTCAATACAATAATAATTATGAAATTATGAAAACTATTAGGTAAAATCTACACGTGCAATGTCCAGTTCATGTATATTTAGCAACTTAGGAGAAATTATCTGATTATCCTACCTGTCTTGACAAGTTTCAAGTTCTATACCTAAATTAACTTTTATCCTTATTGGTATTACTTATAAGAAAGCATTTCTTAACTTCTAAACAACTTAAGCTTTTTTGTGGCACTCTGACTATTTGGCCTTCAACCCCATTAGACACCTGAGAAGGATGTTAAAATTAATTACTAGAATAAATAGGAAGTGCATGTTAGCTGCTTCCAAAAAACAATGACAGAAACAATTTGTTGTCTGAACAGTCACCCATAAACCTCTGTAAAGTTGGAGCATCATCTTCAGCCTTCTGGCTCAGAATATTTGACAGACATATATGTGAAGGAGGAAATATTAAGGACTTGCTTTATGTGATTTGGCAGAGTCCTGCAAAGGTATGACATCGCAATGTTATGATGACATCCCAATGTTATGGCATCACAATGCAATTATGACATCAATGCTATTATTATATGATTTTGGTATAATATCAAAATGGAATTTTGAAATCACATTGACATAAAAACATCAAAATAATATTATGATAAAATAGTTTTATTACATCACAAGTTAATTATGGAATCACAGTGCTATTATGACACAACAATGCTATTATGTGATCAAAAAAGTATGACATCTCAATGCGAATAAAGAATCACAATGGTATGACATCAAAATGCTATTATGACATCAAAATGCTATGATGACATCACAATGCTATCATGAAATCATAATGCTATGATGATATCACAATAGGATTATGACTTCACAATGCTATTATGACATTACAATGCTATTATGACAACACAATGGTATACCTCGCAATGCTATTGTGGTTTCAAACTAGTATTATGACATCACAATGGTAATATGACATCACAATGGTATTATGATATAACAATGTTAAAATGATATCACAATGCTATTATGACATGGTAATTGTGTTATGACTTCACAATGATATTAAGACATCACAATGCTATGATGACTTCACAATGCTATTATGACATCACAATGCTATTATGACATCACATTGGCATTTTTACATCAAAATTCATCATGATATTCCAATGCTATTATGACCTTAAAATGGTATTATTACATCACAATAGTTTTAGGATATCACAATGTTATAATGACATCAAAATGATGTCATGACATCCCAAAGGTTTTATGATAAAGTAATGCTATCCTTAAATCAAAATACTACATGACTTCACAACAGCATGACTTTAGAATATTACAATCCTATCATGACATCACAATGCTATCATGACATCACAATGGTATTATCAAATCACAATGCTATTATGACATGATTGTGTTATGACATCACAATGGAATTACAACATTACAATGCTATTATGACTTCTTCACAATGATATTGGGACATCTCAATGCTATGATGACAATCCTATTATGACATCAAAATGGTATCATGATATCATAGTTCATGATGCTAATTGGCTGCAGGGAGAATTATGTCATGAAACAGATGAAAGCCAGTAAGAGTTTCTGGAGCTAGTTATTAAAAGGACCAAGTGGACAGCATGCTGGAGAGAAAGGTTGAGAAACCATACATGCCTCAATCTGGGCAGCTGTAAGGACATAACCCAGAGATGACAGCTACTTTTTCCAAGACTTAGCTTAGTAAAAGTGTCACATATTTATTTCAAGTTTATTTATTAAAGTCTTGTGTCCGTGACATGTGACTTTCATATTATCACATATTCCAATATTATTTGTTAAATGCACAGATATGTCCTCAGTCAGTGAATTACTTAATGTGAAAAAGCTCACTGACCAAGGCAACCTTTTGAACAAAAAGTTTTTAATTGGGACCTTGCTTATATTTTTACAGAGACTATACATTATGTCACATAGGCAAGCAGAAAACTTGCAGTAGTCCTCAGCAAAACTGAAAGCAGCAGGCAGAGAGAAGGAGACTGAGTGAGACAGAAAGAGAGAAAGAGCTAGAGAGACATATTCAGAAATAGGGATAACAAGACCAACAGAAACAAAGATATGAATTGACAGAGACAGAGAGACTGGTCATTTTTATTGGCATATTAACCTCAAAGCACACCCTCCTACAATATAAGTCCAATATGAATTATATTATCTAATAAGACCATACCTCCTAACCCTTCCTAGACATTTCCTCACTGGGGAAAAGACAAATATGTAATGTACTCACTTATTAGGAGGTCTACTAAAAGTGGGGGATAAAATGCCAATAGGCCATCCAAATGTGTCAAAACCAGTTTTCTACTAGAGGGATTTGATGCCAGTGAATTGCACTGTTGGGCCAGGGCATCGTACAGAAATTTTTAAACAACCCAGGCTGTTGTTATTAAAATATACTGCTCCTTGCCCTCAACTGATTGATCATTACCATGTCCTTGTATCCACAGGGATACTTCCTTCTGCATCAAATAGGATTGCATACAGAGACCCACAGTCCAATATTATGCACAGAGTGACTTTAAAATATGCAGCTCTAAATGGGATTTCTCTATGAAATTCTTCCTCCCCTCAGAGCTATGGGATGCCTTCAGCAGGGGTGGTAGGAAGAGTATCATAAGTAGAGGGAATTGAGAACACAAGGAGAACAATACCCTGAGAATCAGTCCACAGAGGAAGGTAGTTCAGCCAGACTTGATAAGACCTGATAAGATAGGTTCAGATAGAAGGAAAAGGAGGATCTACACTAATCGGGAAACTAAAGAATGGTCATAGGGGTTGAAGAAACAGGGTGGGTGGGAATGTAAGGAGAAGGGGTGGGAGCAGCAGAGGGGATACAAATTGGACAATACATAATAAATACAAGAAAATCTGCTAACAAGGTGATGAAGTACAGAGATCTTCAGGACTGATGGTTTTTTTTGGGAGTGGTACCAGCGTGCAACAAGGATGAACTCAGTTTTGTTTAAGGGATTTTGCACTAAGACTCTCTGATCATGTTTCAATGAGCAAATGAACAACATATAATTCGATTGAAGAATTTTAAAAACAAAAATTTTAGTGTGACAGATGGGTAGGAATTTAAACCTGGGAGCAATGAACAGGAGTGTAATGTATACTATATTAAGTTCCCACATAATCAATAAAAATGGTATGTTGACAACTTTTACAATGAATTTTAACCTGGAGAACAGCTTCCACTGAAGGAAGGAGGCAGAGTTTGACTTTGTAAGGAATGCTTTCCAGGAACTCATTATGTAGCAGACAGTCCTAGCCATAAACTTGTGGTTACCCAGTTATCTCAGACATCATGAGCTCAGCTGGCATCTCTGAACAAGCAGTCGTGGCACTAACACTACGTTCAGAGGGTTTGCCTGGAGGACCATAGCTGGAAACACTTCTGTTCTTTTGTCCTAGGCATATAACACATACATATTTCTCTGTCCTGAAGGACTAGTTTGAACTGTAAACCAAGACAAGGAGAATTACTCATTGATGACTGAGTAGGACACAGCTGCCAATTCAGCCAGGTCAGCCAAGGGACCCTGCTCATAGAGGGTTGCCAAAACAAATGTGGAATAGCACCAGCTCTCAAAACCTTTATTGCCCCTCAGTTCTCCATTTAAACTCACAGAACTTTCTCTGTTTGAGCAAAACAAGTCCCAGGAATTATCTGGTTTCCCTCTCTTTTCCCTGCTCTAAAGACTCAATACCCCAGCCAACCCCAGGCCCATCCTGCATATTATCTCAATAAGAATGTGAAGGATCATTTAGTGAGCATGCCAGTAAATGCTCAATTCAAAGTCACAACCTAGGAAATTTCAGATCCAACACGATAGTAAGAGAGCACCTTGTCATTTCGTACATTCCCCTTAATCCCTCAATACTGTGAAGTTTCCCTACTTCACAGCAGGGAAGTATTCTGCCGAATAGTTGGCCATAAGTCTCAGCATTTGCTTTGACAGTCTGCAGGGCAGATCCTTTCAGAGGCCCTCTGTGGCAACTCCTATCATGTTCTCTGTTTTCTCTTTCTTCTGTTGTACATCCTTTTTCCCTTTCTGGATGGGAATTGCACATTTTAGCCAGAGTCCTCTCTCTTGATCAGTTTCTTTAGGCGTACAGATTTGTTTATCCTACATTATATGTCTATATGATTATATACAATGGGTGTCTTTCTGCTTCTGGGATAGCTCAATTCCAGTTCCCACCATTTACCTGCAAATTTCATGATTTCCTTGTTTTATTGCTGAGCAATATTCCATTGTGTAGATGTTCCACAATTTTTGTATCCATTTTTCAGTTGGGGGATCTGGGTTGTTTCCAGCTTCTGGCTATTACAAATAAAGCTCCTACAAGCATGGTTATTGTGTACTTGAGCCTCTTTTGGATACATGCATGCCAGTGGTATAACTATATCTTGACAAAGCGCTATTCCTAGTTGTCTGATAAAGCACCAGATTGATTTCCAGAGTGATTGTACAATTGTACATTCCCACTGGCAGTGGTATAAGTTTACATTCCCACTAGCAATGGAATAGGGTTCCCCTTCTCCACAACCTATCCAGCACGTGTTGTCACTTGAGTTTTTTATCTTGGCCATTCTTATGGGTGTAAGGTGAAATCTCAGGGTCGTTTTGATTTGCTTTTCTCTGATGATAATGACGTTTAATTTTTTTTTTCAGTGTTTCTCTGCTATTTGATATTCCTCTATGGAGAATTCTGTTTAGCTCTGTTCCCCATTTTTAAATTGGATTACTTGTTTTGTTGCTTTTCAAATTTTTTAATTCTTTATACATACTCTATATAAGTCCTCTGTCACATGGAGGACTGCTGAAGATTGTTTCCCAATATGTAGGAATTCGTTATGTTTTGAGGAGAGGGTCCGTTACAGAAGCTTTGAGTTTCATGAGGTCCCATTTGCTGATTTTTGCTCGTAGAGCCTATGCTGTTGGTGTTCAAGTTGTCTCCTGTGACAATAAGTTCAAGGCTCTTCCCCACTTTTTCTTCTAAGCGGTTTAGTATGTCTGGTTTTATGTTGAGGTCTTTGATACACTTGGACTTTAGTTTTTTGCAGGGTGATAAGTATGGATGCATTTGCATTTTTCTACATGTAGACATACACTTGGACCAGCAACATATGTTAAAGATGCTATCTTTTTTCCATTGTATGGTTTTGATATCTTTGTCAAAAATCAGGTGTCCATAGTGAGTGTGTTTATTTCAGAGTCTTCTATTTGGTTCCATTGATCCACTCTTCTCTTTCTGTATCAGTATCATGCACTTTTTATTACTGTTGCTCAATAATACACATTGAGATCAGGGATGTAGATACCTCCAGAAGATCTTTTATTGTAGAGGATTGTGTTAGCACTTCTGGGTTTCTTGTTTTTCCCTATGAAGTAGAGAACTTTTCTTTCAAGGTCTGCAAAGAATTGTGTTGTAATTTAATGGAAATTGCATTGAATCTGTAGATTGCTTTTGGTGAGATGGCAATTTTTATTATGTTAATTCTGCCAAGCCATGAGCATGGGAGATCATTCCATCTTCTGATATCGCCTTTTAATTCTTTCTTCAGAGCCTTGAAATTATTTTCATACAAGACATTGACTTGCTTGTTTAGGGTCTCACCAAGTTACTTTATGTCTTGGAACCAATACATGAACACATCGAATATATAATCTGCTATGATCAAGTAGGCTTCATTCCAGGAATACAGGGGTGGTACAATATAGGGAAATCAATCAATGTGATCCACCATGTTAACATACTAAAAAAAAAAATACCACATGATAATCTCCTTAGATGCTGAAAATTCCTTTGAAAAAATCCAACATCCATTCATATTTAACATAGTGGAAAGAGAAGGGATACAAGGCACAAACCTAAATATAGTGAAGGCAATATAGAGCAAGCCTATACCCAAAATCATACTAAATGGAGAGAAACTTAAAGCAATCTCACTGAAATCAGGTACAAGGAAAGTCTGAACACTCTCTCCATATCTCTTCAATGTAGTTCTGGAATTCCATGCTAGAGTGATAAGACAATTGAAGGATATCAAGGGGATAGAAATCAGAAAGGAAGAAGTTAAAGTATCTCTATTTGTAGATAATATGAGAGTAAACCAGAGTGACCCCCAAAAATCTACCAGAGAACTCGTACAACTGACAAACACCTTTGGAAAAGAGGATGGATACAAAATTAACTTTAAAAAAAATATTACCCCTCCTGTATACAAAGACTGAGAAAAAAGGGAAACAAAATAAATTATATTATCTAACATGACTATATCTCCCAACCCTTCCCAGCCATTTCTTCACTGGGGACTTCACATGTAAATAGATGAGCTTTAAGGGGACATTGTAATTCAAATCAACAGGAAGGAGATGGAGGGACTTCTAGGCAAATGAATATAGAGAAAATAACTTCCATGTTCTAAAGAACAGGACTCACAGTCTCCTTTGGATAAAATGTGGAATATTTCCATAATGGGGTATTATTCAGCTAAGAAAATGACATCATGATACTTTGAAGCAAATCGATGAAAGCAGGAAAAATCATCATGGGATCATGGGTGAAGTAACTAAAAGGCAAAAGACAAATATGGTATGTATTCACTTATTAGGAGGATTCCTAATAGTGGGAGATAAAGTTCCAATAAGCCAGTTAATTGAGTTGTTGGGCCAGGTCATACTATCGAAATTTTCAAACAACCCAGGCTGTTGTTATTTATATATGTTGCTCTCTGCCATGTCCATGTCTCTACAGAGATGCCTCATTCTTCATCAAATGTGATTGCAAACAGAGACCCACAGTCCAATATTATGCACAGAGAGACCTTAAAACACACAGCTTAAAATGGAATTTTCCTATGAAACACTCCCTCCCCTCAGAGCTCGGTGAAGCCTGAAAGAGAGGAGGCAGGAAGAGTGTCATAGGTAGAGGGAATTGAGGACACATGGAGAACAATGCCCTGAGAATCAAGCTACAGAGGAAGATTCTTCAGCTAGATATCTTGAGACCTTATAAGGTAGGGTCAGATAGGATGGGGAGGAGGACCAACACCTATCTGGAAAGTAGAAAAAATGGCTTAGGGGTAGAAGAAGGAGGCCAGGTGGGACTGAAACTAGAAGAGGTAGGGGACAGAATAGGGGATACAAAGTAATCAAATCTTAAATAAATACAGAAGAAAAAGTATGATCAAGGTGATGAATTATAGAAGGACTGATAGTCTTCTTGTGGGTCATGACAGGGTATGGCAAGGATGAACTCAGTTTTCTTTAAGTAACTTGGCACTGAGACTCTGATCATGTTGTATATGAATACTTCAACTGATGTATTTTAAAGAAAAAAATATGTGTGACACATAGGTAGGTATTTGAAACTAGATCAATGGAAAAGTATTGTAATGTATATTATATGAAATATCCAAATTAAAAAAAAAGAATATGTTGACAACTTTTACAATGACTATTAACATGGAGAAAAGATTCTGCTAAAGGAGGGCAGAGTTTGACTTTGTAAGGCATGCTTTCCAGGAACTCATTATGTAGCAAAGAATCCTAGCCATGAACTAGTGTTTACCCACCTACCTGAGACCCAATGAGCATAGGTAGTACTTTTGAATAGGCAGTCCTGGCACTACATTTAAAGGGTTTTCCTGGAGGACATTAGCAGAAAACACAGATGCTCTTTTGTCCTATACATATACATGGACTCACTTCTCTGTCCTTACAGGCTCAGTTTTAACTCTAAACACCAGGACCAGGAGAGTTCTGGACTCACCATTGAATAGCACACAACTGCCAATCCAGCCATTTCAGACAAGGCAACCCTGCTCATAGAGTATTGGCAACACTAGTGTTTAACAGCAACAACTGTCAAAAAATATCTTGCCCCAAATTCTCCTTTTACACTCACCGATCTTTCTCTGTTTCAGCCAAATCATTCCTAGGAATTGTTGGGTTTCCTTCTCTTTTCCATGTTCTTAAAGACTCGATACTCCAAGTAACCCTGGGCTGGTTTCCCTATTATATCAATGAAAATGTGAAGGTATATTTAATGAGTATGCGAGTAACTGTTCAGTTCAAATTCACAACCTAGGAAATTTCAGAACCAAGACCACATTAGGAGACCACCTTATATTACATATATAAGCCTCAATCCCACATTCTTTGAAACTTCCATATTTAGGAAGCTGTTCAATTAAATAAACATTAAAGTTTTGTTTCCTACTTGACATTGTTACAGAGGTAAACAGGAGTGAAAGTGTGGTATCTGGATAAAAGAATGAGATAAAGGCTTGTTGGGTTTCAAAAGAAAAGGTCACAAGTGCACAGGATCAGAGATAATGGAAACTGAGGAAAGTTTGTTTACTCATCTTCATGGAAACCCTAAGATTCTCTCAGGAGCTGATTGGCTGAGAGGGAGAATGATGTCATTAAACAGGTGAAAGCCAGTAAGAGTTGCAGGAGCCATTTATTAAAAGGGCCGAGAGGACAGCCAGCATGAGAGAAAGGTTGAACAGTCCTACATGCCTCAATCTGGGCATCAGAAAGCACCCAACCCATAGATGACAGTTCCTGTGTCTAAGTTCAAAAATGTGTCACATATTTCTTTCAAATGTTCATTAATAAAGTCACGTGTCCTTGACATGTGACTTTTACATTATCAGAGATTCTATTATAATTTGTTAAATGCACAGAAATGTCCAGTGTCATGGAAATGTTTACTGGAAAATTATTCCCTGACCAAGGAAACTCTTTGAAAATAAGGCATTCAAATGGGACTTTGATTTTATTTTTACAGATACCATGCAGGATGTCATGTTAGTAAGCAATTAGTCATCTTTCTGTAGTCCTTTAGCAGAACTGAGAGCTTTTCTTATGGAACCACAAGCTTCAGGCAGAGAAAGGGAAACTGAAACACACACAGAGAGAGAGAGAGAGAGTTAGAGAGACAGATTCAGAAATATGGAGTCCAAGATTAACAGAAACAAAGATACAAAGTGAAAGAGACGGAAAGACAGAAACTGCATCTCTTTAGTCATTTTCATTTGCATATCAACCTCAAAGTACGCCCTCCAATAATATAACTCTAAAAGGAATAATATTTTTAGATTTTTATTTTTTTATCAATTACACTTTATTCACTTTGTATACCCCCATAATGCCTCTCCCCTCCCAACTCTACCTTCCCTCCCACTTGTCCACTCATGTCCTTCCCCATGTCCACTGATCGGGGAGGACTTCTTTACTTCCTTCTCATCCTAGTCTATCAGATCTCATCAAAAGTGGCTGCCATGTCTTAATTTATGGCCTGTTAAGGCTGCTCCCCCATTAGCATGAGGCTTTTCAAAGAGCAGGTCAATCATTTCATGTCAGAGGCAGTCTCTGTTCTTATTACTATGGAACCCCCTTGGAAACTGAACTGGCATGGACTACATCTGTGCAGGGGTTCGAGGATATCTCCATGCATGGTGCTTGGTTATGAGTCTCAGGAAAGAGTGCTGTGCTCAGATTTTTTCGTTCCATTGCTCTTTTTGTGGAGCTCCTGTCCTCTCCAGATCTTACTATTTTCCACTTATTTCATTGGATTCCATGCACTCTCTCCAAAAGTTGGCCAAAAGTATTGCATCTTCTTTGATAAAATGCAGTGCAGAGCCTTTCAGAGGCCCTCTGTGGCAGGCTCCTAAATTATTCCCTGTTTTCTCCTTCTTTTGATGTTCATCCTCTTTGCCTTTCTGGACGCGGATTGAGCATTTTAGCCAGAGTCCTCCCTCTTGATTAGTTTCTTTAGGTGTACAGATATTTGGAAGTTTATCCTACATTATATGTCTATATGAGTGAGTATATACCATGTGTGTCTTCATGGGGGTAGCTCACACAGGATGATCTTTTGCAGTTCCTAACATGGACCTGATTTTCTTGATTTTTATTGCTGAGTTATAGTCCATTGTGTAGATATATTATAATTTCTGTATCCATTCTTCAGTTGGGGGGCATCTAGATATTTTCCAATTTCTGTCTATTACAAATAAAGCTGCTACAAACATGGTTGAGCAAATGTCTTTATTGTGTGCTTGAGCCTGTTTTGGATTTATGTCTAGGATTCTTATAGCTAGATCCTAAGGAAGCACTACCCCTAGTTGTCTGATAAAGCACCAGGTTTTTTTCAAGAGTGGTAGTACAAGATTACATTCCCACCTGCAGTAGAGAGAGTTCCCTTTTCTTCACAAATGTTCCACCATGTGTTGTCAATTGAAATCTCTGGGTCATTTTGATTTGCATTTCCCTGATGGCTAATGATGTTGAACATTTCAGTATTGATCTGCCTTTTGATATTCATCTATCGAGATTGCTTTGTTAATTTCTGTTTCCATTTTTTAATTGGATTGCTTGATGTTTTGCTTTTCAACAACTTTTGTTCTTTATATATATACTGGATATTAGCCCTCTGTCACATAGAGGGTTTATGAAGGTTGTTTCCCATCTGTAGGCATTTGTTTTGTTTTGATGACAGTGTTCTTTGCTTTGCAGAAGGTTTTCAGGTCCATGAAGTCTCATGTACTGATAGTTGCTCTTACAGCCTGTGCTGTTGGTGTTCTGTTCAGGAAGTTGTCTCCTGTGTCAATGAGTTCAAGGCTGTTACCCCCTTCTTCTAAGTAGTTTAGTATGCCTGCTTTTATGTTGAGGTCTTTGATCCACTTGGACTTTACTTTTGTGCATTTTTCTACATTTAGACATCCAGCACCATTTGTTGAAGATGCTATTTTTTTTTACATTGTATGATTTTGCCATCTTTGTCAAAAGTCAGGTGGCCATAACTGTGTGGGTTTATTTCTGGGTGTTTTATTTGGTTCTATGGATCCACCATTTTCTTTCTATGCCAGTACCATGCATTTTATATTACTGTTGCTGCATAATACACCTTGAGATCAGGGATGGAGATACCTCCAAAAGATCTTTTATTGTAGAGGATTGTTTTCACAATTCTGGGTTTCTTGTTTATGAACTTGAGAATTTTTCTTTCAAGGTCTGTAAAAAAATGTGTTGGTAATTTAATTAGAATTGCATTGAATCTGTAGATTGTTTTTGGTGAAATGGCAATTTTTGTTATGTTAATCCTGCCAAGCCATGAGCATGGGAGATCTTTCCATCTTCTAATATCTCCTTCTAATTCTTTCTTCAGAGTCTTGAAATTTTTTTCATACATGTCTTTGACTTGCTTGGTTAGAGTCATACCAATGTACTTTATGTCTTTCACCGAATACATGAACACATCAAAGATATCATTCACTATGACCCTGTAGGCTTCATCCCAGGAATGCAAGGGTTGTTCAATATACATAAATCCATCAGTGTGATCCACCATTTAAAAAAAATGAAAGAAAGAAAACCACATGATAATCTCCTTAGATGCTGAAAAAGCATTTGACAAAATCCAACATCCATTCATGTTTAATGTATTGGAGAGATCAGAGATAAAAAGCACATAGCTAAATACAGTGAAGGCAATAAACAGCAAGCCTATCCCCAATATCAAACTAAGTGGAGAGAAACTTAAAGCAATCCTACTAAAATCAATGACAAGGCAAGGCTGCTCACTCTCTCCATATCTCTTCAACATATTTCTAAAAGACCTTGCTAGAGCAATAAAACAATTGAAGAAGATCAAGTGGATAGAAATGTTAAATTAAGAAGTCAAAGTATTACTATGTGAAGATGATATGATAATATACCTTTGGGACCCCAAAATTCTACATGGGAACTCTTACAGCTGATGAACTCCTTTGGCAAAGTGACTGGATACAAAATTAATTAAAAAAAATTAGGAGCCCTCCTGTATACAAACAATGAAAGGGCTGAACAAATAAGGGAAAAAAAAGTAATTCTATTTTCTAACAAGGCCATACACCTAATGGTTCCCAGACATTTCCTCACTGGGGACTAAACATGTAAAGAGATGAGCTACAAGGGGATTTGCAATTCAAATCACCATGAAGTAAAAGAAAATGGAGGAACTTCCAGGCTAAAAGAACATAGTTCTCATCAGAGTTTTTCATTCAATATAATGATTAAAGTCCCAACAATTTCCAAGGAGTAAAGAGCAGGACTGACAATCTCCTTTGGTAAAATGTGGAATACTTCTGTAACAGAGTATTATTCAGGTAAGAAAATGACATCATGATATTTTCAGGCAAATTGTTGGAACTAGTAAGAATCATCCTGGGTAAATTTACTAAAATGGAAAAGACAAATATGGTGTGTACTCACTTACTAGGAGGTCTCCTAATAGTGTGGATAAAGTTCCAGAAGGCCATCTATTGTAAACAATTCAGTCTTCCACAAAGAGGATTTGGTGGCAGTTAATTGAGCTTTTGGGCCAAGGCATCTAGGGAAATTTTCAAGCAACCCAGACTCTTGTTAATAAAATATGTTGCTCTCTGCCCTCAACTGCTAGATCAGTACCATGTCCTTATATCAACAGAGATGATTCCTTCTATATAAAATGTGATTGCATACAGAGACCCACAGTCCTATAATTTGCAGAGAGACCTTAAAACACCCAGCTCTAGCTGGGATTTCTCTCTGTTATCCTTCCTCCATTCAGAGATTTGGGAAACCTGCAGAAGAGGAGGCAGGAAGTGTTTCCTAAGTAAAGGGAATTGAGGACACAAGGAGAATAATGCCCTGAGCATCATCCGGCAAAGGAAGATGATGCAGAGAGCCTTGATGAGACCTGATAAGCTAGGGTCAGATAGAAGTGTGAGGAGGACCACCCTATCAGGGAACTAGAGAAAGGGCATAGTGTTTGAAGAAGGAGGTTGTTTGGGACCGGAAAGATAAGAGTGTAGTGGCAACAGAGGAGATACTATGTGAACAAATCATAAATATATACATAAGAAAAAAAGTGATCAAGGTGATGAATTTAGAGCTCTTCAGTACTCATGTCTTCTTCTTGGGGGTGGTGTCAAGGTTGGGCAAGGATGAACTCAGTTTTCTCTAAGAGATATGACCCTGAGACTCTAAATAATGTGTCAATGATTAGATGAACAACACATACTTCAATTGATATATTTTAAGGAAAAAAAATATTTAGAGTGGCACATGGGTATGAATTTGAAGCTGGGAGCAATGGAATAGGAGTGTAATGAATATTATATCAATTTCCCACATAAGCAGTAAAATAATATGTTGACCACTTTTACAATGACTTTTAACAGAGAAAAATATTTCTCTCACGAAGGGCAGAATTTGTCTTTGTAAGGCATGCTTTCCAGGAACTCGTTTTTGTAGCAGAGAATCCTAGCCATGAACTAGTCCTGGCAGTATTATTACGTTTAGAAGGTTTGTCTGGAAAACCACAGCAGGAAACACAGCTGCACTTGTTTCCTAGGTGTATAATACAACCCATTTCACTTTCCTGAAGGCCCAATTTTAAATGTAAACACCAGGACCAGGAGGGTTCCTCACTGACCACTGAGTAGGACATAGCTGCCAAATCCAGCCATGTCAGCCAAGACAACACAGCTCATAGAGTTTTGGCAACATTAGTGTTGAACAAAACTATCTGTCAAATAGTTTATTTACCCTCATTTCTCCTTTTACACTCACAGATTTTTCTCTGTTTCAGCCAAACAATTTTCAGAAATTGTCTGGTTTCTGAAGGAGTCTGGAATTCTGCCTCCTCGTCTTGGCAGATATGTGTCTTATCAAAATTGTATATCTCAGAGACTTTCCTTGGTGGTCTCTGCCAGTGGGATTTTCTGATTCTGAGAAGCAGATATCAAGCTCCTTGTAACATTGGGAACCAGACCACAAACTTTGTGCAACCTTGAGTGAATCCCTGGATACTTTCCAGGTGGTGCAGATGCATTGTTACTGCAAATAAATAAATAGATAGATAGATAGATAGATAGATAGATAGATAGATAAATAGATAAAATATTGCTTATACCTCTACTTTTTAGTGTTGTTTTCTTTTTTGGCAAAGTGATACTTGATCAGGAATCTGTCTTGTCTCTATTCTTTGTGTCTCTGTCCCCACATTTACACTCATTCTTTAAGGTGGATTCTTTTCTGTTGATATAATGTTTTTTTGAAATGTATACACTTGGAGACTCCAAGATGGCAGCGAGGAAAGCACACCATTTTGGAGAGGCAGAAGACATGTATCTCTGGAATTGGTGAGTGGAGAGTCAATCAAAACTAGAATTTGGACTTTTGAGCTTTCTAAAGGAGAGGGGCTACCATAGAAGCGTGGAGTGCTTGTAGATTTAGATCAGGTGTGGACTTCTTGGGAAGAAAATAGGGAGCTTCCCTTGTCCAGGCCTCCCACAGGGAAACCTGCACACAGCACCAGGCAGCTAAGTGCAAAGCTCACATCCAGGAGATCAAGGCAGCAGAGACAGTGCTCTGGGCCCCTTACAGCAGCAGTCTGCTGTAACCACCCGTTGAACACCCATCCCCTCCTTGGACACACATCCCACTCAGGGCCCTCCGGACCTGTGGGGCGTCTCCTCCCCCATCCCACTGCAACAACTTCAGTGCCTGCAAAGCACCCCTCTCACACACTGAAGGCTTCTTCATTTACCAACACCCTGTCCCTTAGGACACACCCACAAGCACACACTCAAACACACACTACCCTGCATTTGCCCTTCTGTACCTGTGAACTTTACTTCTACAGGTATAGTTGAATAACCAACAAACAAACTGAAACCACTAGACCTCACTAGACCTTCATTTTCCTGAAGAATTCTCCAGATACCTGAGAAAAACCAGTTTGACCTGCAGAATCCAGGAATAGACAGTGAACACTACAGATAACCAAATGGCCAGAGGTCTGCGAAAGAAAACAACCAATGCAAATCAAGATATCATGGCTTCACCAGCAACCTCCAAAATTATTGGATACTCCAACTCAGCAGAAAAAGAAAAAGAAAATGATTTTATAGCTATGATTATTCAGTTATTTGAGGCACATAAAGAGGAAACAAACAAATCTCTCAGAGAAATAGTCATAGAGATTCAAACAGTTAAAGAGGATACAAATCAATTCCTTAAAGATTTGGCCTCCCAAATAGAAACAAAGAAAAATGAAGTGAACAAAGAAGCTCTTAAAGAAACACATGCAAATATAGCCAAACAATTGGAGGCAGAAGCAGAGGCACCAAGAGAGGAAACAAATAAAAAAAATAGAGACCATCTTGGAGACACAGGAATCCACACTAAAACAGATGAAGGAGATGTTGCAAGACATGAAAACAGAATTAGAATCAATAAAAAAAAAAAAAAAAAAAAAAAAAAAAAAAAAAAAAAAAAAAAAAACAGAAACCGAGAAGACCCTGGAACTGAAGAACTTAGAGAAAAGAGAAGGAATCACAAAGGTAAGCATCACTAATAGAATACAAGAGATGGAAGAGAGAATCTTTGGTGCTGAAGATACACTCACAGAAATTGATACTCTCAAAGCAAAAATAAAATCAGAAAAATCCCAAACACAAACCATCCAAGAAATTAAGGACGCCATGAAAAGGCAAAATATAAGAATAATAGGAATTGAATAAGAAGAGGTGTCCAGGTTACAAGGTCCAGAAAATATTTTCAAGAACATCATAAAAGAAAATTTTCCCAACCTAAAGAAAGAGATGTCCACAAACATACAAGAGGCCTACAGAACACCAAATAGACTAGACCAGAGAAGAAACTCCTCATGCCACATCATAGTCAAAACACTTAATCTATAGAACAAAGAAAAGATACTAAAAGCAGCAAAGAAAAAAGGCCAAGTAACATATAAAGGCAAACCTATCAGAATCACACTGGAATTCTCATCAGAAACAATGAAAGCCAGAAGGGCCTGGGGAGATATCATGCAGACCCTAACGGACCACAGATGCCAACCTAGACTATTTTACCCAGCAAAGCTTTCAATCAATATAGATAGAGAAAATATAATATTCCATGACAAAACTAAATTTAAGCAATATTTGAACAGCAACCCAGGCCTACAGAAGATACTAAAGGAAAATTCCAATCCAATAAAAACAAATACACCCAAAAAAACATAGGTTAAAGATAATTTCCAACAAAAATCAAAAGCAAACAAGCAATGATTCACAGTAACATCGCCAACTCCACAAAAATAGGAAATAATATTCAATGGTCATTATTATCTATCAACATCAATGGACTCAGATCTCCATTAAAAAGACACAGACAAACAGAATGTGTGCAGAAACAGGAACCAACATTCTGCTGCATCCAAGAAACACACCTACGCAACAAAGATAAATATTACCTCAGAGTAAAAGGCTGGAAAACAGTTTCTCAAGCAAATGGACCCAAAAAACAAGCAGGAGTGGCTATCCTAATAATTAATAAAATAGATTTTCAACCAAAACTAATCATAAAAGAAATAGAGAGGCACTACATTTTCATCAAAGGAAAAATTCACCAAGAAGACATCACAATTCTAAACATCTATGCCCCAAATACAAGAGCACCTACATTCATAAATGAAACATTATTAAAGCTTAAACCACACATTGATCCCAATACCCTAATAGTGGGTGACTTACTTCAACAACCCTCTCTCACCAAGGGACAGATCAACTAGACAAACACCAAATAGGGAAATAAAAGCACTTACAGAGTCCCTATGGACCTAATAGACATCTACAGATCTTTCCACCCAAACTCAAAAGAGTATACCTTTTTTTTTAAAGCACCTCATGGAACCTTCTCCAAAATAGACCATATAGCTGCTCACAAAGCAAGACTCAACAGACATAAAAAGATTGAGATAATCCCTTGTATTCTATCAGACCACCATGGACTAAAGCTGGACATCAACAACAATGGACATAACCAAAAACCTACATGCACATGGAAACTGAACAACTTGTTACTCAATGACAGCTGGGTTAAGGAAGAAATAAGGAAAGAAATTAAAGACTTCCTAGAACTCAATGAAAATGAAGGCAGAACATACCCAAATTTATGGGACACATTGAAAGCAGTGCTCAGGGGAAAATTTATAGCACTAAGTACCTTCAAGAATAAATTTGTAACAACACATATAAATAACTTAATGACCCAACTAAAAACCCTAGAGAAAAAAAGAAGCAGATACACCCAAGAGGAGCAGAAGGCTGGAAATAATCAAACTCAGGGGTGAAATCAATCAATTAGAAACAAATAAAACTATTCAAAGAATCAATGAAACAAAAAACTGATTCTTTGAGAAAATCAACAAGATACACAAACTCTTAGCCAAGCTAACTAAAAAGGAGAGAGAATCTATCCAAATCAGCAAAATCAAAAATAAAAAGGGGGAGATAACTACAGCCACTGAAGAAATCCAAACAATAATTAGGTCATACTACAAAAGTCTATAAGCCACAAAATTTGAAAAATTAAACTAAATGTACAATTTTCTTGATAGATTCCATCTACCAACATTAAGTCAAGATCAGATAGAAAGACTGAATAACACTATATCCCCCAAGGAAATTGAAGCAGTCATAAACAGTCTCCCCTCCAAAAACAGCCCCGGGCCAGATGGTTTCAGTGCAGAATTCTACCAGACTTTCAAAGAAGTGCTAATATCAATTCTCCTCAAATTATTCCACAAAATAGAAACAGAAGGGACATTGCCAAACTCATTCTATGAAGTGACAATCACCTTGATACCCAAACCACACAAAGACCCAACAAAAAAAGAGAACTTCAGACCTATCTCTCTAATGAATTTTGATGCAAAAATACTCAATAAAATACTTGCTAACCAAATCCAAGAACACATCAAAGATATCATCCACCATGACCAAGTAGGCTTCATCCCAGGCATGCAAGTGTGGTTCAACATATGAAAATCCATCAATGTAATCCACCACATAAACAAACTAAAGGAGAAAAACCACATGATCATCTCCTTAGATGCTGAAAAAGCATTTGACAAAGTCCAACACCCATTCCATGTTTAAAGTATTGGAGAGATCAGGGATACAAGGCACATACTTAAACATAGTAAAGGCAATATACAGGAAGCCTACAGCCAACATCAAACTTAATGTAGAGAAACTTAAATCAATCCCACTGAAATCAGGGACAAGACAAGGCTGCCCACTCTCTCCATATCTCTTCAACATAGTACTTGAAGTCTTAGCCAGAGCAATAAGACAACTAAAAGAGATCAAGGGGATAAAAATTGGAAAGGAAGAGGTCAAAGTGTCATTATTCACAGATGATATGATAGTATACATGAGTGACCCCAAAAATTCAACCAGAGAACTCCTTCAGCTGATAAACACCTTCAGCAAAGTGGCTGGATACAAAATCAGCTAAAAAAAAAAATCAGAAGCTCTCCTGTACACAGAAGACAAAAGGGCTGAGAAAGAAATTAGGGAAACAACACCCTTCACAATAGCTGCTAATAACATAAAGTACCTTGGGGTGACATTAACCAAATAAGTGAAACACCTGTTTGAGGAAAACTTCAAGTCTCTGAAGAAAGAAATTGAAGAAGATCTCAGGAGATGGAAAGAACTCCCTTGCTCATGGATTGGTAGAATTAACATTGTGAAAATGTCCATCCTGCCAAAAGCAATCTACAGATTCAATGCAATTCCCATCAAAATACCAACTCAATTATTTTAAGACATTGAAAAGAAGATTCTCAGCTTCATATGTCAAAACAAAAAGGCCAGAATCTCCAAAACAACCCTGTACAACAACAGATCATCTGGAGGTATCTCCATCCCTGATCTCAAGCTGTACTACAGAGCAATAGTAATAAAAACTACATGGTATTGGTATAGAAATAGAAAGAAGGATCAATGGAACCACATAGAAGACCCAGAAATAAACCCACGTACCTATGAATACTCAATTTTTGACAAAGCAGCCAAAACCATTCAATGGAAAAAAAGATAGCATCTTCAACAGATGGTGTTGGTCTAATTGGATGTCTACATGCAGAAAAATGAAAACTGATCTATATTTATCACCCTGCACAAAACTAAAGTCTAAGTGGATCAAAGACCTCAACATAAAACCAGATATGCTAAATCTGTTAGAATAAAAATTGGGGAACAGCCTTGAACTTATTGGCACAGGAGACAACTTCCTGAACAGAACTCCAACAGCACATGTTTAAGAGCAACAATCAATAAATGGGACCTCATGAAACTGAAAAGCTTCTGTAAAGCAAAGGACACTATCATAAAAACAAAACTAATGCCTATAGATTGGGAAAGAATCTTCACCAACCCTTTTTCTGACAGAGGACTAATATCTAGTATATATAAAGAATTACAGAAGCTGAAAAGCAACAAACCAAGTAATCCAATTAAAAAATGGGGAACAGAGCTAAAGAGAGAATTCTCTGTAGAGGAATATAGAATGGCAGAGAAACATTTAAAGAAATGCTCAACCTCACTAGCCATTAGGGAAATGCAAATCAAAACGACCCTGAGATTTCACCTTATACCCATCAGAATGGCCAAGATGAAAAACTCAAGTGACAACGCATGCTGGAGAGGTTGGGAATGTAAACTGGTACAACCACTTGGGTGTCAATCGGGTGCTTTCTTAGACAATTAGTAATAGTGCTTCCTCAAGACCAAGCTATACCACTGCTAGGCATATACCCAATTTTTTTTCAAGTTCACAATAAGGACATTTTCTCAACCATGTTTGTAGCAGCTTTATTTGTAATACCCAGAATATGGAAACAACCCAGATGTCCATCAATGGAGGAGTGGATACAGAAATTGTGGTATTTTTACACAATGGAATACTACTCAGCAATCAAAAAGGAGGAAATCATGAAATTTACAGGCAAATGGTGGAATCTAGAAAAGATCATTCTGAGTGAAGTATCCCAGAAGGAGAAAGACAAACATGGAATATAATCGCTTATATGGACCTAAAAGATATGATAAACATAATGAATCTATACACCTAAAGAAGATAATCAAGAAAGCAGACACGGGGTATGATGATGAATCCTCATTTAGAAAGACAAATGGGATATGCATTGAATGTATGACAGAAGTCTACAGCAGAAAGCATCTGAAAGACTCTACCTAGCAGTGTTCCAAATTAGATACTAAGACTCAAAACCAAACCTTCAGCAGAGTGCCGGGAATAGTATGAAAGAAGGGGAGTTTAATGTGGAAAGGATAGGAGCTCCACAAGGACCAAACATATCTGGGCACAGGGTCTTTTCTGAGATGGACACTCAACCAAAGGCCACAAGAGGATAAAACCTAGAACCTCTGCTCGGATGTGACCTGTGATAGCTCAGTAATCAATTGGTTTCCCATAGTAAGGGGAACAAGAACTATTTCTAACAGGAACTCAATGACTGGCTCTTTGACCAAGGGAGGAACAGTACCGTTAGACCACAGAAGAGGACTTTAGAACAAGTCCTGAAAATACCTGACAAAAGGGAGTCATATGAAAGGGGAGGAGGTCCTCCCCTATCAGTGGACTTGGAAAGGGGCAGGGAGGAGATGAGGGAGGGAGGGTGGGATTGGGGAGGGAATGAGAAATACAGCTGGGATACAGAATTAACAAAATGTAACTAATGAGAAAAATAAAATTAAAAAAGATGTATACACTTTACCTGTGTTCATGCAAATGCTGACCACCCCTCCCCCCAGACTCTGGTTTCAATCTAGACATTGCGTTGTGATAAACAGGCCAAAATGAAACAGCTAGCCACAGTGTTTTGCAAAGGGAAGAGCCAGAAGACAGGAAAGAGGGTAGGACCAGAGGGCAGGAAATAAGTGGGAGAAAAGTGTGTGTGAGAGAGCTTAGAGAGATGGAGGACAAATCTTGGAATTCCATGCTTTGTGGTGATAGCCCATCCATTGCAGGGAGGAAGACAAATGTAGGCAGAGAGTGAAATCATGGAGCAGAGAAGTAGAAGGGAGATGTTAATGATGACATTAAATTCAATGCTAATAAAAGGGAGTAATTTGGAGTAAAAACCTTATCCCCTTTAGTTTGCAAATTAAGTCAGTCCCTGGTCCCCAGTTGAAAGTACCATCAATCTGGAAACTTGGGAAAAGGAATCTCACAAGCTAAAAACTTACTTGGGGAAATTAGAGCAGCCAACCAGACAGGAAAAAAAAAGTACTTCTAAGTTTATTTCAAATGTTCATAAAGGAGTTCAAACAGATTTGATTAATTTGAGAACAGAAAATAATTTAGGAGCTAGATAATGAGGATGAAACAGAGTCAGAGGAAGAAACTGTCAAGTCTCATAATTCACACTGGCTTCCTATGCCCTCTGCAGCAGTGGTTTTCCCTGCAACGCATGCAGGAGATATGGGACCACTGCAGGAGGATATTACTGTTCTCTGTGAGAAAGTCCAATTAGAAAGGGAACATTTTCAGTTATTAAAGGAATTAGAGAAATTAAAATTACAAAATAATAATAATAATAATAAAATCTGATCGTTTGCACTGCCAAATTTTAAAGTCTGTTTTTGAAATTAAAATTATAAATGTGCTTTATGATTTCACTCCTAAAGAGGATGATTTGTTTCAATATTAAAAAAACAGGTTTAAAAAATATTTAAATGTTTAACAAGCAGGTACTGTGTTTGTTTTTTGTTTTTATCTCTGTTTTTTGGTTTTTGTCTGCTGCCTTCTGTTTTGATTTCAGGTTTTGGTTTGCTCATGAGGTCTGGGAAACTTGGATAATTTCCAGTCTTGTCCAGGGAATTTGGAAGATGCTCCAGTTCCCCAGGGAAGAGGCCCTTAAAAGGTCTAATCCTTTGGGAACAGGAGAGAGGGTCTCTGGGACCATATTCTGTGTGATAAGAGGGCTGTAGGAGCCTGCTCTCCATTTGAAAGCTGTGGAAAGGGCTATGGGGGCTCTGCTCCTTCTGGAATATATGTGTGTAGAGGAGACCCATGAGGGGTCCACTCCTTCTGGAATCTGTAGGACATGTGTCCAGTAGGGACTGGTCAAGTCCTGGTATTTGGGTATTCTAGTTACTCCAAGGTGACAATATTGGAATTCTATGTTCCTTATGTATCTCTCTGTGTGTGTATGTTCATCTCTAGGTTTGGATATTCTTAGACATGAGACAATTTGAATCAACACCTCTAAGTTTGGTCCTGAACCATCAGAGTTAAGTTCCATAAAACAGTTTAAAATTTATCAGGTATTTTAAAATAGTAACTGTTTGGAAGTCTAACAAAGAACTTAAAATAGTTTCTAAATCCTTTGGGGGAAATAAAACAAAAATGGTGTTTATTTTATTAAGTTAGCAAAGTAAAACCAAGCCAGGCTGTTTAAGCCAATTAAACAAAAACTACAGTTTTTACAATATATCATGTAAAAAAAAAACATATAAAATATGTTGATCTTCATTTAAAAAGGCTGGAGATTCTTAAGTACAAAATGTTTTCTTATGTTCTTTTAGAGGAAAAAAGAACAAAAAAGGACTGCAGTTCCATGTTAGCCAAGGGTTATACAGCAATATATTCAGATCATTATAAACCATTATATACAATATACATGTATGCTTGGCTGCCAGTTCTTAAATAAATGATTTAATGCAGTTTCTTTATGGCCTGTAGATTTGGTACAGCTGGAATAGTCCATTTTTGCTGAAGGCTACAGGCTAAGTTTATTGTTTTGTTTGATGTTAAATAAAACTTTTGTCCTTTATTTTTTTTGCTGTTAAGTTTTAATACATATGATATGATTAATAAGATTTGCTAGCCCCTTTATAAATTATGTTTATTAAAAGGTTTTCTTTGATTTCAGTTTAAAAAGAGCAGATTTAAGATCATGCTAAGGATTATAGTTGAGTACAAGTTTGAGTTTTTCCCAGGCTCTTTGTGTTTTTTTTTTTTTTAAGGTTAAATCTAAAATTGGTAACTATAAAGTTTGCCTAGATATATATATATATATATATATATATATATATATATATCCCTAAAATTTGGTTCTAAAACATGCATTTAAAAAATATGCCAAAATTGAGATTATAACATCCTGTTTTATAGGATGAAGTTTAGAGCACATGATAAAGGTAGACAAAATGTAACTCAAATATACTGGCACTCAGACTTGTCAGAGTTCTGAGAAATATGGTTTTTTAACATATGTAAGTTTATTATGGCAGAGTTCAACCTTTTGAGGCACAAAAAAAAAACAAATTAATTCAGTTTTTATAGGTGCAATCTATAGATTTTTCCATTAAAAAAAGTTACCCCAATTATTGATACTTTAATGGTTTTTACTGATGGTTCATTATCTGGTGTTACTGTCTATGCTTTTAAAAGGAAAACAATATCGTTTAAAGTGCCTAACATATCTTCACAAATAGCAGAGTTAAATGCAGTAATGGCTGTGTTTCAAAGTTTTAATAAGCAGTCTTTAATATTTTTTACAGATAGTACGTATGTACCTCAATCTTTGCCTGGGTTAGAGACTACAGGTCAAATTCAGACATCTCCTGCTGGAATTTTATATTTACAAATTCAAAATTTGATAAAAAAAAAACCCTTTCCCTTTTTCATAACATGTTTGATTGCTCATTTTAATTTGGCAGGATCCCTGACTAAAGGGAATGAATTGGTAGATAAGGTCACCAAAGTTTACTGTTCACAGTTAAAAATTGCCCAGTATGCCCATAGTATGCATCATCTTAGTAGTCAAACCTTGAGACTTAAATATGGATTGACTAAGGAAGAGGCCCATAGTATAGTCAAGGCTTGCATTACTAGTCCTCAATCTTAGCCATTCCTCAATTGTGAGTCATTCCTAAAAGAGTGGTTCCAAATCAGATTTGGCAAATGGATAATACTCATATACCTGAATTTAAACAATTAAAATATGTATATGTTTGCATAGATACATATTCTGGATTTATTTTTTGCCATTCCTCAACCAGGAAAAGCTGCAAATAATGTTATTGTTCATTGTCTACATGCTTTTAATGTTGTAGGAGTTCCTAAGAAATTTAAAACTGACAATGAAACAGAATATAGTAGCAAATCTTTTAGAAGATTTTGTCAACAGTTTAAAGTTTCTCATATGACTAAAATACCTTACATTCCTCAAGCAAAAGGCGTGGTTGAGCATGCCAACTACACAATTAATACTTATTTGCAAGAATCAAAAAAAGGGAAACTACTCCCCTGGACAGCTAAGAATCAAAGTAATCATATTCTTTTCATTCTGAATTTTTTAAATTTGGCTCAAACTGCAGCAGATAGATTTTGGCATAGAGAAACCAATAAAATTTTGCTAAAGTAAAATGGAGGGATCCTTTACCAAATCAATGAAATGGTCGCTACCTTGTACTCATATGGGGACGAGGATCTGTCTGTGTTTTTCCACAGGAAAGTGATGCAGATCGATGGTTAAGAGAATGTCTGGTGCAAAAAGTGGATGAGGATTTTTTTCCCTGACAATGACAATGATGTCAATCAAGACCTCTTTGGTCAATATGACTGTATATTTGGCATATATTTCTAATCCACCTCTACTACATCCATTTTCCTTGTATGATCCAGAAGTCCTTGTTTATGTCAACAACACTTGGTTGCTGGATGGGTTTTCCTGTTTTGAAGGAACACAAGTAAAACAGACTCTTAACATTTCAGGAATAGGAAGAGGTTATCCTCTTTGTTTTACCAGAGAGAGTATTCATCAGGACAGCTTGCCCGTCTTCCTTGTCCAGGTCATAGTTTGGAATGCCTACTACTCTAAAGTTGGGGTGGCAGCTCACGCCTCCCTTTGCAAGGAGACAAAGTGGATCATTAGAGGGATATTATTGTCCCTTCCTATGGGAGTTAAGAATGACAGTCTTACATCTCCAATGAGTTACCCACTCTATGAGAAAGGGGATCAACACACTTGTCCTCGAATGATGGTTCCTTGGACAAGATGCATAGTAGAAATGCCCACTATCTACTCCTGAGAAAAAATGACATTGAATTTATAGTCTTAGACTGGACTGGTCTATTGTTAAGAACTTGTCTTAACTTATATTAAGAACTTGTCTTCTGGTAAAGGCAGTCAAAATTTCTTTGTTTTAGAAAAAGCTGTTTGTGCTGGACTTTGGAGTACTTCAAACAAAAATTGGCAAACCTATGTATGGAAATTGGGTGATGTGTTGGGATGTATAGTCATTCTCTCTGGGAATACAAGTACCTTTGCTAAATTCATCAAGTATACTTTTGTTTTGGCATGTGCTAATCCTCCTTATTTACTGCTTATTGGAAACACTGTAGTAAGACATTTTAAGAACAATGATCCCTATTCAATTGTATTTGTATATTACATTCTTAATAATTTTGTTAGTGCTGATAATATTGCTCTTTCAGTATTGGTTGTTAAGCAACCTGCTTTTATTATGATTCCTGTTAGGGTGTCTGATTTTGGTCTGATGAAACAGAATTTAATTGGACTCAGGTTCAGAATCGCCTAACTCGTATTTGGTCTAGCAAAAATTTCTCATTGGACATGTTAATCTATAAAAATAAGAAACATGACATAGAATCTGCCAAGAAAACTAGGTTAGAATTGTCCAATACAGCCTGTGATATATGAACTAGCCACCGGACTCCCTTTACATAAGTTGCTGTATGCTTAAGTGGGGACTGACATTTGGGGGCCTAGTGGGCATGGGTTTGTTGGCCTGTGCCTGCATTCCTTGTGTGTTACTGTTCCTTCTGCAACAACTTCAATGCATGCAAGTTCAGTTGCATGAATTTAAATTAAAGATCTCTAACAACCCCATTTGATTTGGAGGTAAGCCCATGATGTGTAAGAGTAAAATTGTGGTTTTCCCAACCTAAGACAGAGGCTCGGAAAAATCGCATGCAAGACCTTGATGACAATGAAGGAAAAATGCAAATATTGCCAACTTAAGGCAGGCTGTTCATGAAACAAAGAAGTGGAACTGAAGGAGTCTGGAAATTGGAATGCTGCCTCATGGCCTTGCCAGATGCAGGTCTTATCTGAGTTCCATGTCTCAGAGACTATCCTTGGCAGTCTCTGCACATGGGGCTGTTCTAGGCATAAGTAATAAGTTGCAAACTTCCTACACCCTTGGGAACTAGACAGCAAACTTGGTGTAACCATGAGTGAATTCTTGCATGCCTTGCCAGGTGGCACATATGTGTTGCTTCTGTGAAAAAAAATTGCTTGTACCCTTTGCTTTATAAGTGTTGTCTGCACGTTCAGTAAACTGATACTTAAAATCAAATCTATCTTGTCTCCATTCTTCCCATCTCTGTCCTCTGATTTACACTCCCTCTTTTGGTGGACCCTGTTAGACTAGCCTGCAGGACCATCAGGTTACCTTCACTTTTCTCTGATCTTAAAGAATCAATATACCAGGGAACACTAGACCCTACCAGATTATTATATCAATAAAAATATGAAGGTACATTTAGTCAAAATGACAGTAACTGCTCAGTTCAAAGTCACAGTCAACTATGAAATTTCAGATCCAGGACCACAATAGGAGACTACCTGCCATTCCGTACATTTCCCTTAATCTCACACTACCAGACATTTACTCACCGGGGAGAAAGTGCTCAAGAGACAGATCCTGAAATAGACCTAGACAAACAGAAACAAAGATATAATGTGACAGAGACAAAGACTCCATTCTGTCTCGTCACTTGCTTTGGCATATCAACCTCACAGCACACCCTCCTATAAAATATCTCCAATATTATTACATTATCTAACAAGGCCATACCACATAATACTTCCCAGACATTTTCTTTCCAGGGACTATATATGTCAATAGATGAACTTCAAGGGGACATTGCAATTCAAATACCTAGGAAGTGGAAGAAGATGAAGGAACTTCAAGGCTAAAAGAACATAGTTATCCTGATATTTTGTCATTGAATACAATGATTAAAGTCCCAGCAGCTTCCATGGAGTAAAGAATAGGACTGACAACCTCTTTGGGGAAAATGTGGAATATTTTCAGAATGAAGTATTATTCAGCTAAGAAAATGACGTCATGATAATTTCAGGCAAATGGATGGAATCAGGAAAAATCTTCCTGGTTGAAGTAACTAAAATGCAGAAAGACAAATATGGTATGTGTTCTCTTATTAGGAGGTCTCCTTATAGTGGGGGATTAACTTATTACAATAGGCCATAGTTTGTGACCAAACCAGTTTTCCACTAGGGGGATTGGATGGCAGTTAACTGAGTAGTTGGGTCAGAGCATCTTATGGAAACTTTAAAGTAACACAGGTTGTTCTTATTAAAATATGTTGCTCTCTGCCCTCAATGATAGATCAGTGACATGTTATTGGATCCACAGAGATGCATCTTTCTGCATCAAATGGGAAAGCAGAGACCCACAGTACGATATTATGCAGAGAGAGAGAGACCTTAAAACACCCAGCCCAAATGGGATTAGACTATGAAATTCTCCCTCCATTCAGATCTCTTGAAATCCTGCATGAGAGGAGGCAGGAAGAATGTCATAAGTAGAGGGAATTGAGGATACAAAAAGAACAAAATCCTGAGAGTCAGACCACAGAAGATGATGATGCAGAGAGCCTTGATGAGACCTGATAAGGTAGGGTCAGTTAGAAGGGGGAAGAGGACCTCGCCTATCACGGAACTAGAGAAAGGGACTAAGGCTAGGATAAGGACGGAGAGTGGGATTAGGAGAGTAAGATGGAGGGGGCAGCAGAATGGAAACAAAGTGAACAAACCATAATAAATAAGTACATAAGAAAAACTGTGATCTTGATGATGAAGTATAGAGCTCTTCAGAACTGATGGCTTCTTGTGGGTTGTGCCATTGTGCAAGAAGGATGAACTCAGTTTTCTTTAAGGGACTTGGCACTGAGACTCTGATCATGTTCCAATGAATATAAGAACATCACATATGAGAACTGATGTTTTTTAAAGAAAAAATATTTTAGTGTGACATATGGGTAGGAATTTGAATCTGCAACAATGGAGAAGGAGTGTAATGTATATTCTACCAAATTCTCACATAATCAATAAAAATTCAAATCACCACGATGATGGAAGGAATTCTAGTGTAAAAGAACATAGTAATTCTGATAGTTTGTCATTCAATACAATCTTTAAATACCCAATTACTTCCAAGTTCTAAAGAATACGACTGACAACCTCTTTTGGGAAAAGTGTGGAATATTTTCATAACAGAGTTTTATTCAGCTAAGAAAATTACATCATGATATTGTCACACAAATGGATGGAACCAGGAAAAACCATTCTGGGTGAAATAACTAAAACGCAGGAAGAAACATGGTATGTATTCCATTATTAGGAGGTATTCTAATATTGGGGGATAAAATTCCATTTGTCCATTGTTTGTGACCACACCAGTCTTTCACTAGGGGGATTGGGTGGCAGTTAATTGCTTTTTGGGCCAGGCCATCCTACAAAAATTTTAAAGCAACCCAGGCTGTTACTATTAAAATATGTTGCTCTCTGCCCTCAAGTGATAGATCAGTGTCATGCATTGTATCCACAGAAATGCATCCTTGTGCATCAAACAGAATTGCAACAGAGACCCATAGTCTGAGAGACATATTATGCAGAGACAGACCTTAAATCACCCAGCTCTAAATGGAATTTCCCTATGAAATTCTCCATCCCCTCAGAGCTCTCTGCAGGAGAGGGGGCAGGAAGAGTGTCCCAAGTAGAGGTAATCCAGGACACAAGGATAAAAATTCCCTGAGAATCAGGCCACAGAAGAAGATGCCGCCAGCCTTATTGAATCATGGTAAGATATAAGGGGGAGGAAGACCTCCCCTGTCATGGAAATAAAGAGAAGGCATAGCAGTAGAAGAAGGCATGTGGGTGGGACTGGAAAGAGAAGATAGATGGGGGATCAGAGGGGATACAAATTGAACAAATCATAATAAAAAATGTATATGAAAAACAGCGATCAAGGTGATGAAGTATAGAGCTCTTCAGGACTGATGGCTTCTTTTTGGGGGTGGTCCCAGGGTGTGGGAAGAATGAACCCAGTTTTCTTTAAGGTCTTTGCGCTGAGACTATGATCATGTTCCACTGCGTAGATGAAAAACACATAGTTAAATTCATGTATATTGAAGAAAAAAAAATTGTGACACATGGGAAGGAATTTGAACCTGGGAGCAATGGAAAAGAAATATAATGAATATTATATGAAATTCTCACATAGTCAATAAAAAATAGGTTAACAACTTTTATAATGACTTTTGTCATGGAGAAAAGATTCCTCTCAAGGAGTGTAGAGTTTCACTATGTAAGGCATGCTTTCCAGAAACTCATTATGTAGCAGAGAATCCTAGCCATGAACTCATTTTACCCAGCTACCTCAACCTCATGAGCTCAGGTGGCACTTTGGATCAAGCAGTCTTGTCACTAACACTACATTTAGAGGGTTTGTCTCGAGGAACACAGCAGGAAACACAGCTGCTCCTTTTTTCTAGACATATAAGACGGGTCGATTTCTCTGTCCTGAGCCTAGTTTTAACTTAAAACCCCTGGAACAGGAGGATTGCTCACTGATTACAAGGTAGGTCAGGGCTGCCAATCCAGCCCATTTAGCCAAGAAAATGTTTGCTCATAAAGAGTTGGCAAAAAATAGTGTGGAACACCACTAGCTATCAAATAGTTTATTGCCCCTTAGTTCTCCTTTTACACTCACTGATCTTTCTCTGTTTCAGCTAAAAAGTGTCAGGAATTTTCTGGTTTACTTTGCTTTTCCTACTCTTAAAAACTTAATACCCCAAGGAACCCTAGACCCAGCCTGCTTATTACATCAATAAGAATGTGAAAGTAAATTTAGTGGGTACATATGTAACTGTTCAATTCAAAGTCACAACCAAAGATATTTCAGATCCAAGACCACAGTTGTAACTACCTTGTCATTGGGTACATTCCCCTTAATTTCACATCACTTTGAAGCTTCCCTACTTAGGAAGCTGTCCAATTAAATAAACATTAATGTTTCATTTCCTACCTGACATTGTCACAGGAGTAAACAAGAATAAAAGTGTGGGATCTGGATAAAGGCTTGTTAAGTTTTACAAGAAAAAGTCAGGGGTCCACAGGATCAGAGGTACTGGACACTGAGGAAAGTTTGTTTACTCATCTCCATGAAAATCTCTATATTCTTTCTTGTGCTGATTGCCTGAGAGGCAGAATGATGTCAAGAATCAGGTAATAGCCAGTAAGAGTTTCAGGAGCCAGTTATTAAAAGGGCCAAGTAGACATCCTATTTGAGAGAAAGGCTGAGTAGCCCTACATGTCCCAATCCGGGCACCTGAAAGCACACAACACAGCGATGACAGTTCCTGTGTCCATGACTCTTAGTTCAGGAAAAGTGTCACATATTTCTTTCAAGTGGTCTTTAATAAAGTCACTAGCACTGGTCATGTGAGTCTTCTGAAATTATCACAGATTTCATTATTATTTATTAAATCCACAGATAAGTCCTCAGTCAGTGAATTACTTACTGTGAAAATGCTTCCTTACCAAGGCTATTATGACTTCACAATGCTATTGTAATATCACAATGGTATTATGACATCACAATGGTTCTATGATATCACAATGCTATAATTACATCACAATTATAACATCACAATGCTATTATGGTATCACAAAGCTATTATGACCTGATTGTGGTATGACATCACAATGGCATTTTGAAATATCAGTGGCATTATGACCTAAAAATGCTATCATAACATCACAATGGTATTTTGACATCACAATTATACTAAAACTTCACATTGCAAATAAGACTTCTTATAAGTATGAATTCACAATGGTATTAGGATGTTACATTGATAAGACATCACAATGCTATTATGAGAACAGACTGCCCTTACGCATGACAAAGATATTATGACATCAAAATGGTATTATTACATGACTGTGGTATGACATCACCATTGAATTTTGACAACACAATGACATTATGACATCACAAAGCTATTATGACATCATAATGTTATGACATCACAGTGCTATTATATCACATTGGTATTAAGATTAAAAGGTATTAAGAAAATAATCGTATAACATCAAAATGCTATCAGGACATCACAATGATATGACATATGACATCTCAATGATGTTATGGCATCACCATGCTATTATGACATCACAAAGCAATTATGACCTCAAAATTGTATTATAGCATCACAATGCTATTATGAAATCACAATGTTATAAAGACATCACAAATCATCATGACATCAAAATTCAACTTGACATCCTAATGCTATTCTGATATAACAATGCTATTATGACATGTTTGTCATATGACATCTCATTAGTATTATGACATCACTATTGCTCTTATGATACCACAATGGTATGATGACATCACAATGCCATGATGAATGCATAATGGTATTACTACATCACAATGATTTTATGACATCACAATGCTATTATGACTTCACAACTGTATGAATTTACAATGATATTAGGACATCTCAATGTTATGATGTTATCACAATGCTATTATGACCTCAATCAGGTATTATGACATCCCAATGCTATGACATCTAAATAATATTATAACATCATAATGATATAACATCATAATGGTCTTATCACATTATAATGCTATTATGACATCACAGTGATGTTTTGAATCACAATTATGTTATGAATTCATAATGCTATGATAATATAAAAATGTAATTACGATTTCACAAAGATATGAGTTCACAATGGTGTTAAGACATCACAATGATATTACATCAAAATTCTTTTTTGACATCACAATGGTATTATGACAGCATGTTATGTCAGCATCACAATGCTATGATGACATTACAATGGTATGACATCTCAATGCTATTATGAAAACACAATGATATGACATCACAATGTATTATAATGTCACAATTCTATTAGGAATTCACAAAGGTATGGCTTTACAATATTTTCAGGACATGACAACAATATATGACATTACAATGCTATTATGACTTCAGTATGCTACCAGTTCACAATGATATTAGGACATCACAATGATATGACATCACAATGCTATATTGATATCACAAAGGCATTATGACATCAGAACAGTGTTAAGATAGCACAATGCTACGATGACATCAAAATGGTGTCATGACACCCCAATGGTATTATGACAGAGCAATAGTATTATAACATCACAATGCTATTATGACTTCACAACTGGATGACTTCACAAAGGTCTTATGACATCACAATGCTATTTTGACATCAAAATGCTTTTATGCCTTAACAATGATATGACATCACAGTGCTATGATGACATCACGATGCTATGATGTCATCACAGTGATATCACATTCTAATGGTATTTTACTTTCACAATGGTGTCTTGAAATCTCAGTGCTATTATGACTTCACAATGGTACTGTGACTTCACAATGGCATTATAACATCACAATGCTATTTTGACTTAACAATGCTATTTCATCACAATGGTATGACAGATGTGTTGTATGTGTCAATTAATATTTACCATTGACATATCTTTTGGTAAAGCTGTTCTTAATCCTATAGTGCTATATAACCAAATCAGAACAGAGATTCTGGTTTTATTTAATTAACCTAGAACACAATGCTGTCCAATAGTTACTCCCTCCTCTACCTCCAAGCCCTCATGGTTTCCTATCTTAGATTTTATCCATTTAACTTACATTTTTGTGAAATCTTAGGTCTGGTTTATTCTCCACAGAGTTCCTAGTTCCCCTTCCATCTCTGCTCTCCTAGCTCTGCCCTTCCCTTTTTTCCTCCCACTCATTTCCTGCACTCTGGCTCCAAACTTCCCTCTGTCCTGTCCTCTTGGCTCATCTCCTCTCCTGGCTCAACATTGTGGCCAGTTGCTTTATTTTTGCCTGTTTACACAAAGTTGAGACAGGATGCATAGTATAAGTATCACAATGTAATATCCGATTGAAACCAAAGAGTGGTGAGTAGGAAATCTGCATTTGAATGAACAAGGATAAGGTGTAAACATTTCAAAAAACAATTTGCCAACATTTCCCTCTTAAGTCCAATAAAAGGCTTCTTTTATTTCAATACAATAATTATGAAATTAGGAAAACTATGAGGTAAAATCTACATGTGCAATGTCCAGCCCATGTATATTTAGCAACTTAGGAGAAAATATACGATTATCCTCTCAATCTTAACAAGTTCAGAATTCTATACCTAAATTAACTTTTATCCTTATTGGCCTCATTGGTATTTCTTATATGAAAGCATTTCTTAACTTCAAAACAACTTAGGCTTTTTGTGGCCCTATAGCTATTTGGTATTCAATCTCATCAGAGATATGAGAAGGAATAAAATTATTTACTAGAGTAAATAGGAAGTGCATATTAGCAGATTCCAAGAAATAAAACAAAAATTGACAGAAACAATTTGTTGCCTGAACAGTCACCCATAACTTTTTGTAATGTTGGAGCATCATCTTCAACCTTCTGGCTCACAATATTTGGCAAACATATATGTGAAGGAGGAACTATTTAAGAATTGCTTACTGTGCCTTGGTGGAATCCAGCAAAGGAGTGATATCTAAATGGTATGATGACATCCCAATGTTATGACATCACAATTGTATGTCACCACAATGCTATTATGACATGATTGTGGTATGACATCAAAATGGAATCATGAAATCACAATACTATTACCCAATCACAAAGGTATGAAATCACAATGCTATTATGAATTTACAATGGAATTATGACATCACAATGCTATTATGACATCAAAATGCTATGATGATAGCACACTGGTGTTATCAGTTCACATTACTATGATAACTCTATGATGGCGTTATAACAAAAAACACTCTATTATGACATCACAAAGATATTTTCATATCTTAATGTTATTGCGACATCACAAGGCTATTATTCTATCACGATATTATAACGTCACAATGTTACTCTGACATTCCAATGTCATTATGACATCAAAATGTTATTATGATATCACAATACTATTATAACTTCACACTGCTATTATGATATCTCAGTGCCATTATGACATCACAATGATATGACATCTAAATGGTATTATGACATCATAATGCTATGATGTCACAATGTTATTATGACATCATAATTTTTATGACTTCAAAATGGCATTATGAAATGACAATGCTATTATGACTTCACAATGGTAGGATGACATGATTGTGCTACGACATCACAATGGAATTATGATATTACAATGCTATTATGATTTCACAACAATTTGAGTTTAGAATATTACTGCATCTCAATGCTATGATGACACAAAAATGCTATTATGTTATCATAACAGTGTTAAGACTTCACAAATATATTATGATATAACAATGGTATTATGATATCATCATGCTATTATGACATCACAATGTTATTATGACATGATTGTGCTATGACATCACAATGAAATTTTATTATAAAAATGCTATTATAACTACAGAATGTTAAGACTTCACAATCATATTTGATATTACAATGCATGATGACATAACAATGGTATTATTACATCACAACTCTATTATAACATCACAATGCTATTATTACAGCAAAATGATATGACATCACAATGGTTTTATGACATCACAATGGTGTTATCAGTTCACAATGCTATGATGACATCACAATTCTGTTATGACCTTAAAATGGTATGATGATATCACCATGCCATTATATAACATGACAAGGTATTAGGACTTCAAAGATGTTATGATATCAGAATTATATGACATCTAAATGTTTTTATGACATCACAATGATATGACATTAAAATGATATTGTGACATCACAATGCTCTAATGATATCATAAAACTATTATAACATCATAATGTTATAACACCACAATGCTGTTATATTACAATGTTTTTATGACATCACAAAGGTATAATGAAATCACAATCATATGACATCTAAATGCTATTATGACATCATACTGTTATGATATCACAGAGGTTTATGACATCACAATGCTATTATGACTTTACAATTATATTAAATACCAATGCTATTATGACGTGACACAGGTATTTTGACATCACAATGCAATTGTGATAGTGCAATGTTATGACATCCCAATGGAATTATGACATAACAATGCTATTATGGCTTTACAAGTCACTATGAAATAAAAATTCATAATGACTTTCCAATCCTCTTTTGATTTCACAAAGGTATTAAGACATGATTGTGGTATGACATCACTGTGGAAGTTTGATATCAAATTGCTATTATGACTTCACAAAAGTATGACTTCACCATGATATTAGGACATAACATTGCTATTATGACATAACAATGGCATCATGACAAAAAAAATTCATCATAACATCCCAATACTATTATGAGAACACAATATTCTTATGACATGATTTGGTTTGACATCACAATGGAATGACATCACAATATTATGACATCACAATGGTGTTATGACTCCATGATGCTATTATGACATCACAATGCTATTATGATATCACAATTCTGTTATGACATCACATTGCTATTATGACCAAAAACGGTATTATGACATCACAATGGTGTTATGACATCACAACTCTATTATAACATCACAATGCTATTATCATAATGGTATTCTGACTGCAAAAGTGTATTATAATATCACAATGGTATTATGTCATCTCAAGGCAATCATGATATCACAATGCTATGATGATATCTAAATGCTATCTTGACATAACAATGATATTAAATCACCATGTTATTATGACATCAAAGGGATTTTGAGATCACAATGGTATTATAACATCAGAATGCTATTATGATCTCAAAATGGTATTATGACATAACAATGGTATTATACTCTCACAGTGCTATTATGACATAAAAATGCCATTATGATATCAAAGCCTATTATGATATCACAAAGCAATTATGACCTCAATATGGTATTATGACATCACAATTATATAACATCAGAATTTTAGTATGATATCAAAATGCTGTTATGGCATCAAAATTCACCATGATATCACAATGCTATTATGACATCACAATTCTTTTTTGATTTCACAATGCTAATATATTTTCATGTCATTACAGCATCACATTAACATGAAATCACAATGCTAATATGACATCACAAATGTATTTTGACCTCACAATGATATTATGACATAATAATGCTATTATTACATCACAATGCAGTTATGACAACACAACGGTATTATGACATCACAGTGATATTATGACTGCAAAATGGTATTATGAGATAGAATGCTGTTATGATGTCGCAATGCTATTATGACATCACAATGCTATTATGACTCAAAATGGTATTATGTTATCACAATGATATGACATCACATGATATGATGACATCACAATGTTATGACATCACAATGTTATCATAATTTCACAATATTATTATGATATCACAATGTTATAATGACATCACAATTCTCTTTTGCTATCTCAATGCTATTATGATTTCACAAAGTATTATACCAATGCAAGGCTATTATGACTTCACAATGGTATTATGGCATCACATTGCTCTCACTATATCACAATGATGACATCACAATGCTGATATGACATCACATGGTATTATAACAACACAATGATATGATGACATCACAATGGCATTATAAATTCACTATGCTATTTTGACTTCACAACAACATGGCTTTACAATGATATTAGGACCTCATAAAGCTATGAGGACATCACAATCATATTATGCCATCACAATGGTATTATGTCATCACCATGCTATTATGACATCACAATGGTATTATGGGATTCAGCTAGATAATTGTGTCAGGATGACTCTCATTCCTAGCAGCAGCACAGCAGGATTGGCACAGTGTCCAGCAGTCAGAACACTTGGACCTAAAACACAAGTGATTGTGCATCCCAGGTGAGAGGATACCCCACAGTAGGGTATATAATCAGCTGCTTCAACTCACCCAGTTAAACTGCGGAAGAGATTGCTGTTTCACCAAGTGCTTGTTCGCCAGCCCAGAGCCACATGCTGGCCTGTTCTGATCACTATCACAGATTGAACTGTGGGTACCACAACATCAGAAATTGGGATTTCCAGTTATGAGAGATAACCCCATGGTGCAGGAAATTATTGGGACTGACCTTAGTTCACCCAGACATTCCCTGGAAAAGACACAGGGTTCCACAGGGACCCAGGAGCCAGCCCAGAGCCAGAGCTCTGGACCCAGGCACCAGCACAGAGTCCTGCCTACATGCTGACTCACTGCCCCAGATAGAACTGTGGGCCCCAAGGCACCAGAGACTGAGTTTCTCTGTTGGGTGCAAACCCTCAGGGAGGAGAATGGCTGATCTAATCTTACAGTACTCAGCCTATACCACCACCCCAAAAAGGTCTCAGAAAAAAATTACCCAATTTTGGCAGACGCCCAGGCACCAAATCTCCAGAAAGGGGAAGCCACGCAAGTCTGTGCCTGCAGGTTCTACCCACCATCACAGACAGAACAGCTGTCCACAAAGTAAAGACTGTATGTCACTGAAAGAAGGAAACCCCACAGTGAGCCAGAGTCCTCCCTATTGATTAGTTTCTTTAGGTGTACAAGTTTAGTAAGTTTATCCTACATTATATGTCTATATGAATAGGTATATATGGTGTGTGTCTTTCTGATTCTGGGATAGCTCACTTCCAGTTCCCACCTTTACCTGCAAATTTCATGATTTCCTTGATTTCTATTGCTGAGTTATATTCCATTGTGTAGATGTACCACAATTTCTGTATCTATTCTTCTGTTGGGTGGCTTCTGGGTTGTTTACGCTGTCTATTACAAAAAAAAAGCTGCTACAAATATGGCTGAGCAAATGTCCTTATTGAGGACTTGAGCTTCTTTTGGATATATGCTGAGGAGTGGTAGAACTGGATCTTGAGGATACACTTTCTTAGTTGTCTGATAAAGCACCAGACTGGTTTCCAGAGTGGTTGTACAAGTTTACATTCTCACCAGTAATAGTACAAATTTTCATTTCCAACAGCAGTTGAGAAGGGTTCCCCAGCATATGTTGTTACTTCAGTTTTTGATCTTAGACATAGTAATGGGTGTAAGGTGAAATCACAGGGTTGTTTTGTACACTGATAGCTAATGACTTTGAGCATTTCACTGTTTCTTGCTATTCGATATTCCTCTATCAAGAATTCTCTTTTTAGCTCTGTTCCCCATTTTTTAATTGGATTACTTGATTCGTTTCCTTTCAACTTCTTTAGTTCTTTAGTTATATGTACTGGATATTAGCCCTCTGTTACATAAAGGGTTTTTGAAGATTCTTTTCCAATCTGTAGGCATTTGTTTTGTTTTGCTGAGAGTGTTCTTTGTTTTACAGAAGCTGTTTAGTTTCATTGAGGTCCCATTTACTGATTGTTGCTCTTAGAATCTTAGAAGCTGGTATTCTGTTCCAGAAGTTGTCTCCTGTGCCAATGAGTTCAAGGTTTTTATCCCACTTTTTATTCTAACTGATTAAATGTGTCTGGTTTTATGTTGAGGTCTTTGATCCACTTGGACTTTAGTTTTGTGCAGGCTTATGAGTATAGATCTATTTGCATTTTTGTACATGTATACTTCCAGTTAGACTAGCAACATTTGTTGGAGATTCTTTTTTCCATTGTATGGTTTTGACATCTTTGTCAAAAATCAGGTGTCCATAAGTGTGTGGGTTTATTTCTGGGTCTTCTATTTGATTTCATTGATCCACCATTCTGTTTCTATGAAACTACCATGCAGTTTTTATTACTGTTGCTCTATAATACACCTTAATCAGTGAAGGAGAAATGCCAGAAGATCTTTTTATTGTAGAGGATTGTTTTAGCAATTCTGGGCTTCTTGTTTTTCCGTATGAAGTTGAGAATTTTTCTTTAAAGGTCTCTAAACAATTCTGTTGGTAACTTTATGGGAATAGCATTGAATCTGTATATTTCTTTTGATAAGGTGGCCATTTTTACAATGATAATCCATCAATGTGATCCACCATATTAAAAAAATGAAAGAAAAAAAAAAAACACATGGTAAGTCCTCAAGTCCTCAGATGCTAAGAAAGCATTTGACAAAATCCAACATTCATTCATGTTTAAAACATTGGAGAGATCATGGGTACAAGTCATATATCTAAATAAAGTAAAGGCAATATACACAAAGCCTATAGCCAACATCACACTAAATTGAGAAAATCTTAACAGAATACAACTGAAATCAGGGATGAGGCAAGGCTGCCCACTCTCTCCATATCTCTTCAACATAGTGGTGGAAGTCCTTGCTAGAGCATTAAGACAATTGAAGGATTTTAATGGGGAAAAAAACAGAAAGGAAGAAGTCAAAGTATTGCTATTTGCAGATGATATGATAGTATACCTGAGTGACCCCCAAAGTTCTACCATGGAACTCCTATTAACTCAAAAATAATGAGTAGACCCTCCCATATTCAAAAGATAAAAATGTTGAGAGAGCAATTAGGGAAATAAACAAGGCCATACCTCATAACCATCCCCAGACATTTCTTTACTTGGTATTAAACATGTAAATAGATGAGCTTCAAGGGGACACCCCTTGAAGTGGAAGATGGTGGAGGAAATTCTAGGCTAAAAGAACCTAGTTTTCTCGATAGTTAGTCATTCAATACACTGACTAGATTCCCTCTACTTCCAAAGTTAAAGAACAGGACAGGCAATTTCCTATGGGGAAAATGTGGAATATTTCCATAATAGAGTATTATTCAACTAAGAAAATTACATCATGATATTTTCAGGCAAATGGATGGAACTAGGAAAAATCTTCCTGGGTGAAGTAACTAAATGCAGAAAGACAAATATGGTATGTATTCACTTCATCGGAGATCTCCTAATACTAGGGGATAAAGTTCCAACAGGCCAACTATTGTGACCAAATCAGTCTTCCACTAGGGGGATTGGATGGCAGTGAAATGAATTGTTGGGCCAGGGAATCCTACAGAAATTTTCAAGAAACCCAGGCTGTTGTTATTAAAGTATGTTGCTATCTGCCCTCAAATGATATATCAGGGCCATGTTCTTGTATCCATGGAGTTGCTTCTTTCAGAATCAACTGGGATTGTATACAGAGACACACAGTCCAATATTATGCACAGAGAGACCTTAAAAACCCAGCTCTAAATGGTATGCTATTTTCTTATATTATCTAACAAGGCCATTGCTCCTACCCCATACCAAACATTTCCTCACTGGGGACTCAACATGTAATACATGAGCTTCAAGTGCACATTTCAATTTAAATTACTAGGAAGTGGAAGAAAATGGAGGAAATTCTAAGCTAAAAGAACATATTTATTTTATAGTTTAACATTCAATACAATTATTAAAGTCTTGGCAACTTCCAATGACTAAAGAACTGGACTGAAAATCTCCTTTGGGAAAAATGTGGAATATTTCTGTAACAGAGTATTATTCAACTATGAAAGTGACATCATATTTTCAGGCAACAGTATGGAACCGGGAAAAATCATTAGTGGTGAAATATCTAAAACGCAGAAAGACAAATATGACATGTATTCATTTATTAAGAGTTATCC